>NW_027253112.1:0-17860 GCF_044704955.1 Pristiophorus japonicus | reverse complement strand
GGGAGAGAGAGAGAGAGAGAGACTGGGGAGGGAGGGAGAAAGACACTGGGGAGGGCGGGAGAGAGAGACTGGGGAGGGAGGGAGAGAAAGAGACTGGGGAGGGAGGGAGAGAGAGAGAGAGAGACAGGGGAGGGAGGGAGAGAGAGACTGGGGAGGGAGAGAGAGAGACTGGGGAAGGAGGGAGGGAGAGAGTGAGAGACTGAGGAGGGAGGGAGGGAGAGAGAGAGAGTGACTGGGGAGGGAGAGAGACTGGGGAGGAAGGAGAGAGAGAGAAACTGATGGAAGGAGAGAGAGAGAGAGAGTCTGAGGGAGAGAGACTGGGGAGGGAGAGAGAGAGGGACTGGGGGGTGGGAGGGAGAGAGACTGGGGAGGGAGGGAGGGAGAGAGACTGAGGAGGGAGAGAGACTGGGGAGGGAGGGAGAGAGACTGGGGAGGGAGGGAGGGAGGGAGGGAGAGACGGGAGGGAGGGAGAGAGAGAGAGAGAGAGAGAGAGAGAGAGACTGGGGAGGGAGAGAGAGAGACTGGTGAGGGGGAGGGAGAGAGAGAGAGACTGGGGAGGGAGAGGGAGAGAGAGAGACTGGGGAGGGAGAGGGAGCGAGAGAGAGAAACTGGGGAGGGGGGAGAGAGACTGGGGAGGGAGGAAAGAGAGACTGGGGAGGGAGGGAGAGAGAGAGAGACTGGGGAGGGAGGGAGAGAGAGGACTGGGGAGAGAGAGAGACTGGGGAGGGAGGGAGGGAGAGAGACTGGGGAGGGAGAGAAGGAGTGAGACTGGGGAGGGAGGGAGGGAGGGAGGGAGAGAGACTGGGAAGGGAGAGAGAGAGAGACTGGGGAGGGAGGGAAAGAGACTGGGAAGGGAGAGAGAGAGAGACTGGGAGGGAGGGAGAGAGACTGGGGAGGGAGGGAGAGAGAGAGACTGGGGAGGGAGAGGGAGCGAGAGAGAGAGACTGGGGAGAGGGGGAGAGAGACTGGGGAGGGAGGGAGAGAGAGACTGGGGAGGGAGGGAGAGAGAGAGAGAGAGACTGGGGAGGGAGGGAGAGGGAGAGATGGGGGAGGGAGGAGAGAGAGAGAGAGACTGGGGAGGGAGGGAGGGAGAGAGACTGGGGAGGGAGAGAGGGAATGAGACGGGGAGGGAGGGAGGGAGGGAGGGAGAGAGACTGGGGAGGGAGAGAGGGAGTGAGACTGGGGAGGGAGAGAGACTGAGGAGGGAGAGAGGGAGAGACGGGAGGGAGGGAGAGAGAGAGAGAGACTGGGAGGGAGAGGGAGAGAAAGAGACTGGGGAGGGAGAGGGAGAGAGAGAGAGACAGAGACTGGTGAGGGAGAGGGAGAGAGAGAGACTGGGGAGGCAGAGGGAGAGAGAGAGAGAGAGACTGGGGAGGGAGGGAGAGAGAGACTGGGGAGGGAGGGAGAGAGAGACAGGGGAGGAGGGAGAGAGAGAGAGAGAGACTGGGGAGGGAGGGAGAGAGAGCGAGAGAGCGAGACTGGGGAGGGAGGGAGAGAGACGGGGGAAGGAGGGAGAGAGAGAGAGAGAGAGACGAGGGAGGGAGAGAGAGAGAGAGAGAGAGACTGGGGAGGGAGAGAGAGAGAGACTGGGGAGGGAGGGAGATGGAGGGAGAGAGAGACTGGGGAGTGAGGGAGAGAGAGACTGCGGAGGGAGAGAGAGAGAGAGAGAGAGAGAGAGACTGGGGAGGGAGAGAGAGAGACTGGCGAGGGAGAGGGAGAGAGAGAGAGACTGGGGAGGGAGAGGGAGAGAGAGAGAGACTGGGGAGGGAGAGGGAGAGAGAGAGATTGGTGAGGGTGAGGGAGAGAGAGAGACTGGGGAGGGAGAGGGAGCGAGAGAGAGAGACTGGGGAGAGGGGGGAGAGAGACTGGGAGGGAGGGAGAGAGAGACTGGGGAGGGAGGGAGAGAGAGACTGGGGAGGGAGGGAGAGAGACTGGGAAGGGAGAGAGAGAGAGACTGGGGAGGGAGGGAGAGAGACTGGGGAGGGAGGGAGAGAGAGAGACGAGGGAGGGAGGGAGAGGGACTGAGGAGGGAGAGAGACTGGGGAGGGAGGGAGGGAGAGGGACTGAGGAGGGAGAGAGACTAGGGAGGGAGGGAGGGAGAGACGGGAGGGAGGGAGAGAGAGAGAGAGAGAGACTGGGGAGGGAGAGAGAGAGACTTGGGAGGGAGAGAGAGAGGCTGGGGAGGAGAGAGAGAGAGAGAGAGAGAGAGAGAGAGACTGGGGAGGGAGGGAGAGAGAGAGACTGGAGAGGGAGAGAGAGAGAAACTGGGGAGGGAGAGAGAGAGAGACTTGGGAGGGAGAGAGAGAGAGAGAGAGACTGGGGAGGGAGAGAGAGAGAGAGATCGGAGAGGGAGAGAGAGAGAGAGACTGGGGAGGGAGAGGGAGAGAGAGA
This sequence comes from Pristiophorus japonicus, assembly GCF_044704955.1. Classification (NCBI taxonomy): domain Eukaryota; kingdom Metazoa; phylum Chordata; class Chondrichthyes; family Pristiophoridae; genus Pristiophorus; species Pristiophorus japonicus. The sequence continues at coordinate 15,469 of NW_027253112.1, read as the reverse complement.
GAGAGAGAGACTGGGGAGGGAGGGAGAGAGAGACTGGGGAGGGAGGGAGAGAGAGACAGGGGAGGGAGGGAGAGAGAGAGAGAGAGACTGGGGAGGGAGGGAGAGAGAGCGAGAGAGCGAGACTGGGGAGGGAGGGAGAGAGACGGGGAAGGAGGAGAGAGAGAGAGAGAGAGACGAGGGAGGGAGAGAGAGAGAGAGAGAGACTGGGGAGGGAGAGAGAGAGAGAGACTGGGGAGGGAGGGAGATGGAGGGAGAGAGAGACTGGGGAGTGAGGGAGAGAGAGACTGCGGAGGGAGAGAGAGAGAGAGAGAGAGAGACTGGGGAGGGAGAGAGAGAGACTGGCGAGGGAGAGGGAGGGAGAGAGAGACTGGGGAGGGAGAGGGAGAGAGAGAGAGACTGGGGAGGGAGAGGGAGAGAGAGAGAGATTGGTGAGGGAGAGGGAGAGAGAGAGACTGGGGAGGGAGAGGGAGCGAGAGAGAGAGACTGGGGAGAGGGGGAGAGAGACTGGGAGGGAGGGAGAGAGAGACTGCGGAGGGAGGGAGAGAGAGACTGGGGAGGGAGGGAGAGAGACTGGGAAGGGAGAGAGAGAGAGACTGGGGAGGGAGGGAGAGAGACTGGGGAGGGAGGGAGAGAGAGAGACGAGGGAGGGAGGGAGAGGGACTGAGGAGGGAGAGAGACTGGGGAGGGAGGGAGAGGGACTGAGGAGGGAGAGAGACTGGGGAGGGAGGGAGGGAGAGACGGGAGGGAGGGAGAGAGAGAGAGAGAGAGAGAGACTTGGGAGGGAGAGAGAGAGGCTGGGGAGGGAGAGAGAGAGACTGGAGAGGGAGAGAGAGAGAGAGAGAGACTGGGGAGGGAGAGAGAGAGAGAGACTGGGGAGGGAGAGGGAGAGAAAGAGACTGGGGAGGCAGAGGGAGAGAGAGAAGAGAGACTGGGGAGGGAGGGAGAGAGAGACTGCGGAGGAGAGAGAGAGAGAGAGAGAGACTGGGGAGGGAGAGAGAGAGAGAGACTGGGGAGGGAGAGGGAGAGAAAGAGACTGGGGAGGGAGAGGGAGAGAGAGAGAGAGAGACTGGTGAGGGAGAGGGAGAGAGAGAGACTGGGGAGGCAGAGGGAGAGAGAGAGAGAGAGACTGGGGAGGGAGGGAGAGAGAGACTGGGGAGGAAGGGAGAGAGAGACAGGGGAGGGAGGGAGAGAGAGAAGAGAGAGACTGGGGAGGGAGGGAGAGAGAGCGAGAGAGCGAGGACTGGGGAGGGAGGGAGAGAGACGGCGGAAGGAGGGAGAGAGAGAGAGAGACGAGGGAGGAGAGAGAGAGAGAGAGACTGGGGAGGGGGAGAGAGAGAGACTGGGGAGGGAGGGAGATGGAGGGAGAGAGAGACTGGGGAGTGAGGGAGAGAGAGACTGCGGAGGGAGAGAGAGAGAGAGACTGGGGAGGGAGAGAGAGAGACTGGCGAGGGAGAGGGAGAGAGAGAGAGACTGGGGAGGGAGAGGGAGAGAGAGAGAGACTGGGGAGGGAGAGGGAGAGAGAGAGAGATTGGTGAGGGAGAGGGAGAGAGAGAGACTGGGGAGGGAGAGGGAGCGAGAGAGAGAGACTGGGGCGAGGGGGAGAGAGACTGGGAGGGAGGGAGAGAGAGACTGGGAGGGAGGGAGAGAGAGACTGGGGAGGGAGGGAGAGAGACTGGGAAGGGAGAGAGAGAGAGACTGGGGAGGGAGGAGAGAGAGAGACGAGAGAGGGAGGGAGAGGGACTGAGGAGGGAGAGAGACTGGGGAGGGAGGGAGGGAGAGGGACTGAGGAGGGAGAGAGACTGGGGAGGGAGGGAGGAGAGACGGGAGGGAGGGAGAGAGAGAGAGAGAGAGAGAGAGAGACTGGGGACGGAGAGAGAGAGACTTGGGAGGGAGAGAGAGAGGCTGGGGAGGGAGAGAGAGAGACTGGGGAGGGAGGGAGAGAGAGAGACTGGAGAGGGAGAGAGAGAGAAACTGGGGAGGGAGAGAGAGAGAGACTTGGGAGGGAGAGAGAGAGAGAGAGACTGGGGAGGGAGAGAGAGAGAGAGAGATCGGAGAGGGAGAGAGAGAGAGAGACTGGGGAGGGAGAGGGAGAGAGAGAGAGAGAGAGACTGGGGAGGGAGGGAGAGAGAGACTGGGGAGGGAGGGAGAGAGAGACTGGGGAGGGAGGGAGAGAGAGACAGGGGAGGGAGGGAGAGAGAGAGAGAGAGAGACTGGGAAGGGAGAGAGAGCGAGAGAGCGAGACTGGGGAGGGAGGGAGAGAGACGGGGAAGGAGGGAGAGAGAGAGAGAGAACGAGGGAGGGAGAGAGAGAGAGAGAGAGACTGGGGAGGGAGAGAGAGAGACTGGCGAGGGAGAGAAGAGAGAGAGAGACTGGGGAGGGAGAGGGAGAGAGAGAGAGACTGGGGAGTGAGAGGGAGAGAGAGAGAGAGAGATTGGTGAGGGAGAGGGAGAGAGAGAGACTGGGGAGGGAGAGGGAGCGAGAGAGAGAGACTGGGGAGAGGGGGAGAGAGACTGGGAGGGAGGGAGAGAGAGACTGGGGAGGGAGGGAGAGAGAGACTGGGAAGGGAGAGAGAGAGAGACTGGGGAGGGAGGGAGAGAGACTGGGGGAGGGAGGGAGAGAGAGACGAGGGAGGGAGGGAGAGGGACTGAGGAGGGAGAGAGACTGGGGAGGGAGGGAGGGAGAGGGACTGAGGAGGGAGAGAGACTGGGGAGGGAGGGAGGGAGAGACGGGAGGGAGGGAGAGAGAGAGAGAGAGAGAGAGAGAGAGAGAGACTTGGGAGGGAGAGAGAGAGGCTGGGGAGGGAGAGAGAGAGGCTGGGGAGGGAGAGAGAGAGAGAGAGAGAGAGAGAGACTGGGGAGGGAGGGAGAGAGAGACTGGAGAGGAGAGAGAGAGAAACTGGGGAGGGAGAGAGAGAGAGACTGGGGAGGGAGAGAGAGAGAGAGATCGGAGAGGGAGAGAGAGAGAGAGACTGGGGAGGGAGAGGGAGAGAGAGAGAGAGAGAGACTGGGGAGGGAGGGAGAAAGACACTGGGGAGGGCGGGAGAGAGAGACTGGGGACGGAGGGAGAGAAAGAGACTGGGGAGGGAGGGAGAGAGAGAGAGAGAGAGACGGGGGAGGGAGGGAGAGAGAGACTGGGGAGGGAGAGAGAGAGACTGGGGAAGGAGGGAGGGAGAGAGTGAGAGACTGAGGAGGGAGGGAGGGGAGAGAGAGAGTGACTGGGGAGGGAGAGAGACTGGGGAGGAAGGAGAGAGAGAGAAACTGATGGAAGGAGAGAGAGAGAGAGAGTCTGAGGGAGAGAGACTGGGGAGGGAGAGAGAGAGGGACTGGGGGGGTGGGAGGGAGAGAGACTGGGGAGGAGGGAGGGAGGGAGAGAGACTGAGGAGGGAGAGAGACTGGGGAGGGAGGGAGAGAGACTGGGGAGGGAGGGAGGGAGGGAGAGACGGGAGGGAGGGAGAGAGAGAGAGAGAGAGAGAGAGAGAGAGAGACTGGGGAGGGAGAGAGACAGACTGGTGAGGGAGAGGGAGAGAGAGAGAGACTGGGGAGGGAGAGGGAGAGAGAGAGACTGGGGAGGGAGAGGGAGCGAGAGAGAGAAACTGGGGAGGGGGGAGAGAGACTGGGGAGGGAGGGAAAGAGAGACTGGGGAGGGAGGGAGAGAGAGAGAGACTGGGGGAGGGAGGGAGAGAGAGACTGGGGAGAGAGAGAGACTGGGGAGGGAGGAGGGAGAGAGACTGGGGAGGGAGAGAAGGAGTGAGACTGGGGAGGGAGGGAGGGAGGGAGGGAGAGAGACTGGGAAGGGAGAGAGAGAGAGAGACTGGGGAGGGAGGGAAAGAGACTGGGAAGGGAGAGAGAGAGAGACTGGGGAGGGAGGGAGAGAGACTGGGGAGGGAGGAGAGAGAGAGACTGGGGAGGGAGAGGAGCGAGAGAGAGAGACTGGGGAGAGGGGGAGAGAGACTGGGGAGGGAGGGAGAGAGAGACTGGGGAGGGAGGGAGAGAGAGAGAGAGAGACTGGGGAGGGAGGGAGAGGGAGAGATGGGGAGGGAGGGAGAGAGAGAGAGAGACTGGGGAGGGAGGGAGGGAGAGAGATGGGGAGGGAGAGAGGGAATGAGACTGGGGAGGGAGGGAGGGAGGGAGGGAGAGAGACTGGGGAGGGAGAGAGGGAGTGAGACTGGGGAGGGAGAGAGACTGAGGAGGGAGAGAGGGAGAGACGGGAGGGAGGGAGAGAGAGAGAGACTGGGGAGGGAGAGGGAGAGAAAGAGACTGGGGAGGGAGAGGGAGAGAGAGAGAGAGAGACTGGTGAGGGAGAGGGAGAGAGAGAGACTGGGGAGGCAGAGGGAGAGAGAGAGAGAGAGACTGGGGGAGGGAGGGAGAGAGAGACTGGGGAGGGAGGGAGAGAGAGACAGGGGAGGGAGGGAGAGAGAGAGAGAGAGACTGGGGAGGGAGGGAGAGAGAGCGAGAGAGCGAGACTGGGGAGGGAGGGAGAGAGACGGGGGAAGGAGGGAGAGAGAGAGAGGAGAGAGAGACGAGGGAGGGAGAGAGAGAGAGAGAGAGAGAGACTGGGGAGGGAGAGAGAGAGAGACTGGGGAGGGAGGGAGATGGAGGGAGAGAGAGACTGGGGAGTGAGGGAGAGAGAGACTGCGGAGGGAGAGAGAGAGAGAGAGAGAGAGAGAGACTGGGGAGGGAGAGAGAGAGACTGGCGAGGGAGAGGGAGAGAGAGAGAGACTGGGGAGGGAGAGGGAGAGAGAGAGAGACTGGGGAGGGAGAGGGAGAGAGAGAGAGATTGGTGAGGGTGAGGGAGAGAGAGAGACTGGGGAGGGAGAGGGAGCAAGAGAGAGAGACTGGGGAGAGGGGGAGAGAGACTGGGAGGGAGGGAGAGAGAGACTGGGGAGGGAGGGAGAGAGAGACTGGGGAGGGAGGGAGAGAGACTGGGAAGGGAGAGAGAGAGAGACTGGGGAGGGAGGGAGAGAGACTGGGGAGGGAGGGAGAGAGAGAGACGAGGGAGGGAGGGAGAGGGACTGAGGAGGGAGAGAGACTGGGGAGGAGGGAGGGAGAGGGACTGAGGAGGGAGAGAGACTAGGGAGGGAGGGAGGGAGAGACGGGAGGGAGGGAGAGAGAGAGAGAGAGAGACTGGGGAGGGAGAGAGAGAGACTTGGGAGGGAGAGAGAGAGGCTGGGGAGGGAGAGAGAGAGAGAGAGAGAGAGAGAGAGAGAGACTGGGGAGGGAGGGAGAGAGAGAGACTGGAGAGGGAGAGAGAGAGAAACTGGGGAGGGAGAGGAGAGAGAGACTTGGGAGGGAGAGAGAGAGAGAGAGAGACTGGGGAGGGAGAGAGAGAGAGATCGGAGAGGGAGAGAGAGAGAGAGACTGGGGAGGGAGAGGGAGAGAGAGAGAGAGAGAGACTGGGGAGGGAGGGAGAGAGAGACTGGGGAGGGAGGGAGAGAGAGACAGGGGAGGGAGGGAGAGAGAGAGAGAGACTGGGGAGGGAGGGAGAGAGAGCGAGAGAGCGAGACTGGGGAGGGAGGGGAGAGAGGGGAGGGGAGAGGGAGAGAGAGGGGAGGAGAGGAGAGAGGAGAGAGACGGGGAAGGAGGGAGAGAGAGAGAGAGGAGACGAGGGAGGGAGAGAGAGAGAGAGAGAGACTGGGGAGGGAGAGAGAGAGAGAGACTGGGGAGGGAGGGAGATGGAGGGAGAGAGAGACTGGGGAGTGAGGGAGAGAGAGACTGCGGAGGGAGAGAGAGAGAGAGAGAGAGAGACTGGGGAGGGAGAGAGAGAGACTGGCGAGGGAGAGGGAGGGAGAGAGAGACTGGGGAGGGAGAGGGAGAGAGAGAGAGACTGGGGAGGGAGAGGGAGAGAGAGAGAGATTGGTGAGGGAGAGGGAGAGAGAGAGACTGGGGAGAGAGAGGGAGCGAGAGAGAGAGACTGGGGAGAGGGGGAGAGAGACTGGGAGGGAGGGAGAGAGAGACTGAGGAGGGAGGGAGAGAGAGACTGGGGAGGGAGGGAGAGAGACTGGGAAGGGAGAGAGAGAGAGACTGGGGAGGGAGGGAGAGAGACTGGGGAGGGAGGGAGAGAGAGAGACGAGGGAGGGAGGGAGAGGGACTGAGGAGGGAGAGAGACTGGGGAGGGAGGGAGGGAGAGGGACTGAGGAGGGAGAGAGACTGGGGAGGGAGGGAGGGAGAGACGGGAGGGAGGGAGAGAGAGAGAGAGAGAGAGACTTGGGAGGGAGAGAGAGAGGCTGGGGAGGGAGAGAGAGAGACTGGAGAGGGAGAGAGAGAGAAACTGGGGAGGGAGAGAGAGAGAGACTGGGGAGGGAGAGAGAGAGAGAGATCGGAGAGGGAGAGAGAGAGAGAGACTGGGGAGGGAGAGGGAGAGAGAGACTGGGGAGGGAGAGAGAGAGAGACTGGGAAGGGAGGGAATAAGACACTGGGGAGGGAGGGAGAGAGACACTGGGGAGGGAGGGAGAGAGAGAGACTGGGGAGGGAGGGAGAGAGAGAGAGAGAGAGAGACGGGGGAGGGAGGGAGAGAGAGACTGGGGAGGGAGAGAGAGAGACTGGGGAAGGAGGGAGGGAGAGAGAGAGAGACTGAGGAGGGAGGGAGGGAGAGAGAGAGAGTGACTGGGGAGGGAGAGAGACTGGGGAGGAAGGAGAGAGAGAGAAACTGAAGGAAGGAGAGAGAGAGAGAGAGTCTGAGGGAGAGAGAGAGAGACTGGGGAGGGAGGGAGAGAGACTGGGGAGGGAGAGAGAGAGAGACTGGGGGGGTGGGAGGGAGAGAGACTGGGGAGGGAGATAGGGAGAGAGACTGAGGAGGGAGAGAGACTGGGGAGGGAGGGAGAGAGACTGGGGAGGGAGGGAGGGAGGGAGGGAGAGACGGGAGGGAGGGAGAGAGAGGGAGACTGGGGAGGGAGAGAGAGAGACTGGTGAGGGAGAGGGAGAGAGAGAGAGACTGGGGAGGGAGAGGGAGAGAGAGAGACTGGGGAGGGAGAGGGAGCGAGAGAGAGAGACTGGGGAGGGGGGGGGAGAGAGACTGGGGAGGGAGGGAAAGAGAGACTGGGGAGGGAGGGAGAGAGAGAGAGACTGGGGAGGGAGGGAGAGAGAGACTGGGGAGAGAGAGAGACTGGGGAGGGAGGGAGGGAGAGAGACTGGGGAGGGAGAGAGGGAGTGAGACTGGGGAGGGAGGGAGGGAGGGAGAGAGACTGAGGAGGGAGAGAGGGAGAGACGGGAGGGAGGGAGAGAGAGAGAGAGACTGGGGAGGGAGAGGGAGAGAAAGAGACTGGGGAGGCAGAGGGAGAGAGAGAGAGAGAGAGACTGGGGAGGGAGGGAGAGAGAGACTGGGGAGGGAGGGAGAGAGAGACAGGGGAGGGAGGGAGAGAGAGAGAGAGAGACTGGGGAGGGAGGGAGAGAGAGCGAGAGAGCGAGACTGGGGAGGGAGGGAGAGAGACGGTGGAAGGAGGGAGAGAGAGAGAGAGAGAGACGAGGGAGGGAGAGAGAGAGAGAGAGAGACTGGGGAGGGAGAGAGAGAGAGACTGGGGAGGGAGGGAGATGGAGGGAGAGAGAGACTGGGGAGTGAGGGAGAGAGAGACTGCGGAGGGAGAGAGAGAGAGAGAGAGAGAGAGAGAGACTGGGGAGGGAGAGAGAGAGACTAGCGAGGGAGAGGGAGAGAGAGAGAGACTGGGGAGGGAGAGGGAGAGAGAGAGAGACTGGGGAGGGAGAGGGAGAGAGAGAGAGATTGGTGAGGGAGAGGGAGAGAGAGTGACTGGGGAGGGAGAGGGAGCGAGAGAGAGAGACTGGGGAGAGGGGGAGAGAGACTGGGAGGTAGGGAGAGAGAGACTGGGGAGGGAGGGAGAGAGAGACTGGGGAGGGAGGGAGAGAGACTGGGAAGGGAGAGAGAGAGAGACTGGGGAGGGAGGGAGAGAGACTGGGGAGGGAGGGAGAGAGAGAGACGAGGGAGGGAGGGAGAGGGACTGAGGAGGGAGAGAGACTGGGGAGGGAGGGAGGGAGAGACGGGAGGGAGGGAGAGAGAGAGAGAGAGAGAGAGAGACTGGGGAGGGAGAGAGAGAGACTTGGGAGGGAGAGAGAGAGGCTGGGGAGGGAGAGAGAGAGAGAGAGAGAGAGAGAGAGAGACTGGGAAGGGAGGGAGAGAGAGAGACTGGAGAGGGAGAGAGAGAGAAACTGGGGAGGGAGAGAGAGAGAGACTGGGGAGGGAGAGAGAGAGAGAGATCGGAGAGGGAGAGAGAGTGAGAGACTGGGGAGGGAGAGGGAGAGAGAGAGAGAGAGAGACTGGGGAGGGAGGGAGAGAGAGACTGGGGAGGGAGGAGAGACAGGGGAGGGAGGGAGAGAGAGAGAGAGGGACTGGGGAGGGAGGGAGAGAGAGCGAGAGAGCGAGACTGGGGAGGGAGGGAGAGAGACGGGGAAGGAGGGAGAGAGAGAGAGAGAGAGATGAGGGAGGGAGAGAGAGAGAGAGAGAGACTAGGGAGGGAGAGAGAGAGAGACTGGGGAGGGAGTGAGATGGAGGGAGAGAGAGACTGGGGAGTGAGGGAGAGAGAGACTGCGGAGGGAGAGAGAGAGAGAGAGAGAGAGAGAGACAGGGGAGGGAGAGAGAGAGACTGGCGAGGGAGAGGGAGAGAGAGAGAGACTGGGGAGGGAGAGGGAGAGAGAGAGAGACTGGGGAGGGAGAGGGAGAGAGAGCGAGATTGGTGAGGGAGAGGGAGAGAGAGAGACTGGGGAGGGAGAGGGAGCGAGAGAGAGAGACTGGGGAGAGGGGGAGAGAGACTGGGAGAGAGGGAGAGAGAGACTGGGGAGGGAGGGAGAGAGAGATGGGGAGAGAGACTGGGAAGGGAGAGAGAAAGAGACTGGGGAGGGAGGGAGAGAGACTGGGGAGGGAGGGAGAGAGAGCGAGAGAGCGAGACTGGGGAGGGAGGGAGAGAGACGGGGGAAGGAGGGAGAGAGAGAGAGAGAGAGAGACGAGGGAGGGAGAGAGAGAGAGAGAGAGAGACTGGGGAGGGAGAGAGAGAGAGACTGGGGAGGGAGGGAGATGGAGGGAGAGAGAGACTGGGGAGTGAGGGAGAGAGAGACTGCGGAGGGAGAGAGAGAGAGAGAGAGAGAGACTGGGGAGGGAGAGAGAGAGACTGGCGAGGGAGAGGGAGAGAGAGAGAGACTGGGGAGGGAGAGGGAGAGAGAGAGAGACTGGGGAGGGAGAGGGAGAGAGAGAGAGATTGGTGAGGGAGAGGGAGAGAGAGTGACTGGGGAGGGAGAGGGAGCGAGAGAGAGAGACTGGGGAGAGGGGGAGAGAGACTGGGAGGTAGGGAGAGAGAGACTGGGGAGGGAGGGAGAGAGAGACTGGGGAGGGAGGGAGAGAGACTGGGAAGGGAGAGAGAGAGAGACTGGGGAGGGAGGGAGAGAGACTGGGGAGGGAGGGAGAGAGAGAGAGACGAGGGAGGGAGGGAGAGGGACTGAGGAGGGAGAGAGACTGGGGAGGGAGGGAGGGAGAGACGAGAGGGAGGGAGAGAGAGAGAGAGAGAGAGAGAGAGACTGGGGAGGGAGAGAGAGAAACTGGGGAGGGAGAGAGAGAGAGACTTGGGAGGGAGAGAGAGAGAGAGACTGGGGAGGGAGAGAGAGAGAGAGATCGGAGAGGGAGAGAGAGTGAGAGACTGGGGAGGGAGAGGGAGAGAGAGAGAGAGAGAGACTGGGGAGGGAGGGAGAGAGAGACTGGGGAGGGAGGGAGAGACAGGGGAGGGAGGGAGAGAGAGAGAGAGAGACTGGGGAGGGAGGGAGAGAGAGCGAGAGAGCGAGACTGGGGAGGGAGGGAGAGAGACAGGGAAGGAGGGAGAGAGAGAGAGAGAGAGACGAGGGAGGGAGAGAGAGAGAGAGAGACTGGGGAGGGAGAGAGAGAGACTGGGGAGGGAGTGAGATGGAGGGAGAGAGAGACTGGGGAGTGAGGGAGAGAGAGACTGCGGAGGGAGAGAGAGAGAGAGAGAGAGAGAGAGAGACAGGGGAGGGAGAGAGAGAGACTGGCGAGGGAGAGGGAGAGAGAGAGAGACTGGGGAGGGAGAGGGAGAGAGAGAGAGACTGGGGAGGGAGAGGGAGAGAGAGCGAGATTGGTGAGGGAGAGGGAGAGAGAGAGACTGGGGAGGGAGAGGGAGCGAGAGAGAGAGACTGGGGAGAGGGGGAGAGAGACTGTGAGAGAGGGAGAGAGAGACTGGGGAGGGAGGGAGAGAGAGACTGGGGAGGGAGGGAGAGAGACTGGGAAGGGAGAGAGAGAGAGACTGGGGAGGGAGGGAGAGAGACTGGGGAGGGAGGGAGAGAGAGAGACGAGGGAGGGAAGGAGAGGGACTGAGGAGGGAGAGAGACTGGGGAGGGAGGGAGGGAGAGGGACTGAGGAGAGAGAGAGACTGGGGAGGGAGGGAGGGAGAAACGGGAGGGAGGGAGAGAGAGAGAGAGAGAGAGAGAGAGAGAGAGAGAGAGACTTGGGAGGGAGAGAGAGAGGCTGGGGAGGGAGAGAGAGAGACTGGGAAGGGAGAGAGAGAGAGACTGGGGAGGGAGGGAGAGAGACTGGGAAGGGAGAGAGAGAGAGACTGGGGAGGGAGGGAGAGAGACTGGGGAGGGAGGGAGAGAGAGAGACTGGGGAGGGAGAGGGAGCGAGAGAGAGAGACTGGGGAGAGGGGGAGAGAGACTGGGGAGGGAGGGAGAGAGAGACTGGGGAGGGAGGGAGAGAGAGAGAGAGAGAGACTGGGGAGGGAGGGAGAGGGAGAGATGGGGGAGGGAGGGAGAGAGAGAGAGAGAGAGACTGGGGAGGGAGAGAGAGAGAGAGACTGGGGAGGGAGGGAGATGGAGGGAGAGAGAGACTGGGGAGAGGGGGAGAGAGACTGGGAGGGAGGGAGAGAGAGACTGGGGAGGGAGTGAGAGAGACTGGGAAGGGAGAGAGAGAGAGACTGGGGAGGGAGGGAGAGAGACTGGGAAGGGAGAGAGAGAGAGACTGGGGAGGGAGGGAGAGAGACTGGGGAGGGAGGGAGAGAGAGAGACTGGGGAGGGAGAGGGAGCGAGAGAGAGAGACTGGGGAGAGGGGGAGAGAGACTGGGGAGGGAGGGAGAGAGAGACTGGGGAGGGAGGGAGAGAGAGACTGGGGAGGGAGGGAGAGGGAGAGATGGGGGAGGGAGGGAGAGAGAGAGAGAGAGAGACTGGGGAGGGAGAGAGAGAGAGAGACTGGGGAGGGAGGGAGATGGAGGGAGAGAGAGACTGGGGAAGGAGGGAGAGAGAGAGAGAGAGACTGGGGAGGGAGGGAGAGAGAGCGAGAGAGCGAGACTGGGGAGGGAGAGAGAGAGACTGGCGAGGGAGAGGGAGAGAGAGAGAGACTGGGGAGGGAGAGGGAGAGAGAGAGAGACTGGGGAGGGAGAGGGAGAGAGAGAGAGATTGGTGAGGGAGAGGGAGAGAGAGAGACTGGGGAGGGAGAGGGAGCGAGAGAGAGAGACTGGGGAGAGGGGGAGAGAGACTGGGAGGGAGGGAGAGAGAGACTGGGGAGGGAGGGAGAGAGAGACTGGGGAGGGAGGGAGAGAGACTGGGAAGGGAGAGAGAGAGAGACTGGGGAGGGAGGGAGAGAGACTGGGGAGGGAGGGAGAGAGAGAGACGAGGGAGGGAGGTAGAGGGACTGAGGAGGGAGAGAGACTGGGGAGGGAGGGAGGGAGAGGGACTGAGGAGGGAGAGAGACTGGGGAGGGAGGGAGGGAGAGAGAGAGAGAGAGAGAGAGAGGACTGGGGAGGGAGAGAGAGAGACTTGGGAGGGAGAGAGAGAGGCTGGGGAGGGAGAGAGAGAGAGAGAGAGAGAGAGAGAGAGAGAGAGAGAGAGAGAGAGAGACTGGGGAGGGAGGGAGAGAGAGAGACTGGAGAGGGAGAGAGAGAGAAACTGGGGAGGGAGAGAGAGAGAGACTTGGGAGGGAGAGAGAGAGAGAGAGAGACTGGGGAGGGAGAGAGAGAGAGAGATCGGAGAGGGAGAGAGAGAGAGAGAGAGACTGGGGAGGGAGGGAGAGAGAGACTGGGGAGGGAGGGAGAGAGAGACAGGGGAGGGAGGGAGAGAGAGAGAGACTGGGGAGGAGAGAGAGCGAGAGAGCGAGACTGGGGAGGGAGAGAGAGAGAGACTGGGGAGTGAGGGAGAGAGAGACTGCGGAGGGAGAGAGAGAGAGAGAGAGAGAGAGAGAGAGAGAGAGACAGGGGAGGGAGAGAGAGAGACTGGCGAGGGAGAGGGAGAGAGAGAGAGACTGGGGAGGGAGAGGGAGAGAGGAGAGAGACTGGGGAGGGAGAGGGAGAGAGAGAGAGATTGGTGAGGGAGAGGGAGAGAGAGAGACTGGGGAGGGAGAGGGAGCGAGAGAGAGAGACTGGGGAGAGGGGAGAGAGACTGGGAGAGAGGGAGAGAGAGACTGGGGAGGGAGGGAGAGAGAGACTGGGGAGGAAGGGAGAGAGACTGGGAAGGGAGAGAGAGAGAGACTGGGGAGGGAGGGAGAGAGACTGGGAGGGAGGCAGAGAGAGAGACGAGGGAGGGTAGGAGAGGGACTGAGGAGGGAGAGAGACTGGGGGAGGGAGGAAGGGAGAGACGGGAGGGAGGGAGAGAGAGAGAGAGAGAGAGAGAGAGAGAGACTTGGGAGGGGAGAGAGAGAGGCTGGGGAGGGAGAGAGAGAGAGAGAGAGAGAACGGGGGAGGGAGGGAGAGAGAGACTGGGGAGGGAGAGAGAGAGACTGGGGAAGGAGGGAGGAGAGAGAAAGAGACTGAGGAGGGAGGGAGGGAGAGAGAGAGAGTGACTGGGGAGGGAGAGAGACTGGGGAGGAAGGAGAGAGAGAGAAACTGAAGGAAGGAGACAGAGAGAGAGAGTCTGAGGGAGAGAGAGAGAGACTGGGGAGGGAGGGAGAGAGACTGGGGAGGGAGAGAGAGAGAGACTGGGGGGGTGGGAGGGAGAGAGACTGGGGAGGGAGGGAGGGAGAGAGACTGAGGAGGGAGAGAGACTGGGAGGGAGGGAGAGAGACTGGGGAGGGAGGGAGGGAGGGAGAGACGGGAGGGAGGGAGAGAGAGAGAGACTGTGGAGGGAGAGAGAGAGAGAGAGAGAGAGAGAGAGAGAGACTGGGAGGAGAGAGAGACTGGTGAGGGAGAGGGAGAGAGAGAGAGACTGGGGGAGGGAGGGAGAGAGAGAGACTGGGGAGGGAGAGGGAGCGAGAGAGAGAGACTGGGGAGGGGGGGGAGAGAGACTGGGGAGGGAGGGAAAGAGAGACTGGGGAGGGAGGGAGAGAGAGAGACTGGGGAGGGAGGGAGAGAGAGACTGGGGAGAGAGAGAGACTGGGGAGGGAGGGAGAGAGACTGGGGAGGGAGAGAGGGAGTGAGACTGGGGAGGGAGGGAGGGAGGGAGGGAGGCAGGAGACTGAGGAGGGAGAGAGGGAGAGACGGGAGGGAGGGAGAGAGAGAGAGAGACTGGGGAAGGAGAGGGAGAGAAGAGACTGGGGAGGGAGAGGGAGAGAGAGAGAGGGAGAGAGAGAGACTGGGGAGGCAGAGGGAGAGAGAGAGAGAGAGAGACTGGGGAGGGAGGGAGAGAGAGACTGGGGAGGGAGGGAGAGAGAGACAGGGGAGGGAGGGAGAGAGAGAGAGAGAGACTGGGGAGGGAGGGAGAGAGAGCGAGAGAGCGAGAGACTGGGGAGGGAGGGAGAGAGACGGGGGAAGGAGGGAGAGAGAGAGAGAGAGAGACGAGGGAGGGAGAGAGAGAGAGAGAGAGACTGGGGAGGGAGAGAGAGAGAGACTGGGAGGGAGGGAGATGAAGGGAGAGAGAGACTGGGGAGTGAGGGAGAGAGAGACTGCGGAGGGAGAGAGAGAGAGAGAGAGAGACTGGGGAGGGAGAGAGAGAGACTGGCGAGGGAGAGGAGAGAGAGAGAGACTGGGGAGGGAGAGGGAGAGAGAGAGAGACTGGGGAGGGAGAGGGAGAGAGATAGAGATTGGTGAGGGAGAGGGAGAGAGAGAGACTGGGGAGGGAGAGGGAGCGAGAGAGAGAGACTGGGGAGAGGGGGAGAGAGACTGGGAGGTAGGGAGAGAGAGACTGGGGAGGGAGGGAGAGAGAGACTGGGGAGGGAGGGAGAGAGACTGGGAAGGGAGAGAGAGAGACTGGGGAGGGAGGGAGAGAGACTGGGGGGAGGGAGAGAGAGAGACGAGGGAGGGAGGGAGAGGGACTGGGGAGGGAGGGAGAGAGACTGGGGAGGGAGGGAGGGAGGGAGAGACGGGAGGGAGGGAGAGAGAGAGAGACTGTGGAGGGAGAGAGAGAGAGAGAGAGAGAGAGAGAGAGAGAGAGACTGGGGAGGGAGAGAGAGACTGGTGAGGGAGAGGGAGAGAGAGAGAGACTGGGGAGGGAGAGGGAGAGAGAGAGACTGGGGAGGGAGAGGGAGCGAGAGAGAGAGACTGGGAGGGGGGGGAGAGAGACTGGGGAGGGAGGGACAGAGAGACTGGGGAGGGAGGGAGAGAGAGAAGACTGGGGAGGGAGGGAGAGAGAGACTGGGGAGAGAGAGAGACTGGGGAGGGAGGGAGAGAGACTGGGGAGGGAGAGAGGGAGTGAGACTGGGGAGGGAGGGAGGGAGGGAGGGAGGCAGAGAGACTGAGGAGGGAGAGAGGGAGAGACGGGAGGGAGGGAGAGAGAGAGAGAGACTGGGGAGGGAGAGGGAGAGAAAGAGACTGGGGAGGGAGAGGGAGAGAGAGAGAGGGAGAGAGAGAGACTGGGGAGGCAGAGGGAGAGAGAGAGAGAGAGAGACTGGGGAGGGAGGGAGAGAGAGACTGGGGAGGAGGAGAGAGAGACAGGGGAGGGAGGGAGAGAGAGAAGAGAGACTGGGGAGGGAGGGAGAGAGAGCGAGAGAGCGAGACTGGGGAGGGAGGGAGAGAGACGGGGGAAGGAGGGAGAGAGAGAGAGAGAGAGACGAGGGAGGGAGAGAAGAGAGAGAGAGACTGGGGAGGGAGAGAGAGAGAGACTGGGGAGGGAGGGAGATGAAGGGAGAGAGAGACTGGGGAGTGAGGGAGAGAGAGACTGCGGAGGGAGAGAGAGAGAGAGAGAGAGAGACTGGGGAGGGAGAGAGAGAGACTGGCGAGGGAGAGGGAGAGAGAGAGAGACTGGGGAGGGAGGGAGAGAGAGAGAGACTGGGGAGGGGAGGGAGAGAGAGAGAGACTGGGGAGGGAGAGGGAGCGAGAGAGAGATTGGGAGGGAGAGAGAGAGAGAGAGAGAGAGTGAGAGACTGGGGAGGGAGAGAGAGAGACTGGCGAGGGAGAGGGAGAGAGAGAGAGACTGGGGAGGGAGAGGGAGAGAGAGAGAGACTGGGGAGGGAGAGGGAGAGAGAGGAGATTGGTGAGGGAGAGAGAGAGACTGGGGAGGGAGAGGGAGCGAGAGAGAGAGACTGGGGAGAAGGGGAGAGAGACTGGGGAGGGAGGGAGAGAGAGAGACTGGGGAGGGAGGGGAGAGAGAGAGAGAGAGACTGGGGA
>NW_027253111.1:12500-17867 GCF_044704955.1 Pristiophorus japonicus | reverse complement strand
CCCTAACCCTAACCCTAACCCTAACCCTAACCCTAACCCTAACCCTAACCCTAACCCTAACCCTAACCCTAACCCTAACCCTAACCCTAACCCTAACCCTAACCCTAACCCTAACCCTAACCCTAACCCTAACCCTAACCCTAACCCTAACCCTAACCCTAACCCTAACCCTAACCCTAACCCTAACCCTAACCCTAACCCTAACCCTAACCCAACCCTAACCCTAACCCTAACCCTAACCCTAACCCTAACCCTAACCCTAACCCTAACCCTAACCCTAACCCTAACCCTAACCCTAACCCTAACCCTAACCCTAACCCTAACCCTAACCCTAACCCTAACCCTAACCCTAACCCTAACCCTAACCCTAACCCTAACCCTAACCCTAACCCTAACCCTAACCCTAACCCTAACCCTAACCCTAACCCTAACCCTAACCCTAACCCTAACCCTAACCCTAACCCTAACCCTAACCCTAACCCTAACCCTAACCCTAACCCTAACCCTAACCCTAACCCTAACCCTAACCCTAACCCTAACCCTAACCCTAACCCTAACCCTAACCCTAACCCTAACCCTAACCCTAACCCTAACCCTAACCCTAACCCTAACCCTAACCCTAACCCTAACCCTAACCCTAACCCTAACCCTAACCCTAACCCTAACCCTAACCCTAACCCTAACCCTAACCCTAACCCTAACCCTAACCCTAACCCTAACCCTAACCCTAACCCTAACCCTAACCCTAACCCTAACCCTAACCCTAACCCTAACCCTAACCCTAACCCTAACCCTAACCCTAACCCTAACCCTAACCCTAACCCTAACCCTAACCCTAACCCTAACCCTAACCCTAACCCTAACCCTAACCCTAACCCTAACCCTAACCCTAACCCTAACCCTAACCCTAACCCTAACCCTAACCCTAACCCTAACCCTAACCCTAACCCTAACCCTAACCCTAACCCTAACCCTAACCCTAACCCTAACCCTAACCCTAACCCTAACCCTAACCCTAACCCTAACCCTAACCCTAACCCTAACCCTAACCCTAACCCTAACCCTAACCCTAACCCTAACCCTAACCCTAACCCTAACCCTAACCCTAACCCTAACCCTAACCCTAACCCTAACCCTAACCCTAACCCTAACCCTAACCCTAACCCTAACCCTAACCCTAACCCTAACCCTAACCCTAACCCTAACCCTAACCCTAACCCTAACCCTAACCCTAACCCTAACCCTAACCCTAACCCTAACCCTAACCCTAACCCTAACCCTAACCCTAACCCTAACCCTAACCCTAACCCTAACCCTAACCCTAACCCTAACCCTAACCCTAACCCTAACCCTAACCCTAACCCTAACCCTAACCCTAACCCTAACCCTAACCCTAACCCTAACCCTAACCCTAACCCTAACCCTAACCCTAACCCTAACCCTAACCCTAACCCTAACCCTAACCCTAACCCTAACCCTAACCCTAACCCTAACCCTAACCCTAACCCTAACCCTAACCCTAACCCTAACCCTAACCCTAACCCTAACCCTAACCCTAACCCTAACCCTAACCCTAACCCTAACCCTAACCCTAACCCTAACCCTAACCCTAACCCTAACCCTAACCCTAACCCTAACCCTAACCCTAACCCTAACCCTAACCCTAACCCTAACCCTAACCCTAACCCTAACCCTAACCCTAACCCTAACCCTAACCCTAACCCTAACCCTAACCCTAACCCTAACCCTAACCCTAACCCTAACCCTAACCCTAACCCTAACCCTAACCCTAACCCTAACCCTAACCCTAACCCTAACCCTAACCCTAACCCTAACCCTAACCCTAACCCTAACCCTAACCCTAACCCTAACCCTAACCCTAACCCTAACCCTAACCCTAACCCTAACCCTAACCCTAACCCTAACCCTAACCCTAACCCTAACCCTAACCCTAACCCTAACCCTAACCCTAACCCTAACCCTAACCCTAACCCTAACCCTAACCCTAACCCTAACCCTAACCCTAACCCTAACCCTAACCCTAACCCTAACCCTAACCCTAACCCTAACCCTAACCCTAACCCTAACCCTAACCCTAACCCTAACCCTAACCCTAACCCTAACCCTAACCCTAACCCTAACCCTAACCCTAACCCTAACCCTAACCCTAACCCTAACCCTAACCCTAACCCTAACCCTAACCCTAACCCTAACCCTAACCCTAACCCTAACCCTAACCCTAACCCTAACCCTAACCCTAACCCTAACCCTAACCCTAACCCTAACCCTAACCCTAACCCTAACCCTAACCCTAACCCTAACCCTAACCCTAACCCTAACCCTAACCCTAACCCTAACCCTAACCCTAACCCTAACCCTAACCCTAACCCTAACCCTAACCCTAACCCTAACCCTAACCCTAACCCTAACCCTAACCCTAACCCTAACCCTAACCCTAACCCTAACCCTAACCCTAACCCTAACCCTAACCCTAACCCTAACCCTAACCCTAACCCTAACCCTAACCCTAACCCTAACCCTAACCCTAACCCTAACCCTAACCCTAACCCTAACCCTAACCCTAACCCTAACCCTAACCCTAACCCTAACCCTAACCCTAACCCTAACCCTAACCCTAACCCTAACCCTAACCCTAACCCTAACCCTAACCCTAACCCTAACCCTAACCCTAACCCTAACCCTAACCCTAACCCTAACCCTAACCCTAACCCTAACCCTAACCCTAACCCTAACCCTAACCCTAACCCTAACCCTAACCCTAACCCTAACCCTAACCCTAACCCTAACCCTAACCCTAACCCTAACCCTAACCCTAACCCTAACCCTAACCCTAACCCTAACCCTAACCCTAACCCTAACCCTAACCCTAACCCTAACCCTAACCCTAACCCTAACCCTAACCCTAACCCTAACCCTAACCCTAACCCTAACCCTAACCCTAACCCTAACCCTAACCCTAACCCTAACCCTAACCCTAACCCTAACCCTAACCCTAACCCTAACCCTAACCCTAACCCTAACCCTAACCCTAACCCTAACCCTAACCCTAACCCTAACCCTAACCCTAACCCTAACCCTAACCCTAACCCTAACCCTAACCCTAACCCTAACCCTAACCCTAACCCTAACCCTAACCCTAACCCTAACCCTAACCCTAACCCTAACCCTAACCCTAACCCTAACCCTAACCCTAACCCTAACCCTAACCCTAACCCTAACCCTAACCCTAACCCTAACCCTAACCCTAACCCTAACCCTAACCCTAACCCTAACCCTAACCCTAACCCTAACCCTAACCCTAACCCTAACCCTAACCCTAACCCTAACCCTAACCCTAACCCTAACCCTAACCCTAACCCTAACCCTAACCCTAACCCTAACCCTAACCCTAACCCTAACCCTAACCCTAACCCTAACCCTAACCCTAACCCTAACCCTAACCCTAACCCTAACCCTAACCCTAACCCTAACCCTAACCCTAACCCTAACCCTAACCCTAACCCTAACCCTAACCCTAACCCTAACCCTAACCCTAACCCTAACCCTAACCCTAACCCTAACCCTAACCCTAACCCTAACCCTAACCCTAACCCTAACCCTAACCCTAACCCTAACCCTAACCCTAACCCTAACCCTAACCCTAACCCTAACCCTAACCCTAACCCTAACCCTAACCCTAACCCTAACCCTAACCCTAACCCTAACCCTAACCCTAACCCTAACCCTAACCCTAACCCTAACCCTAACCCTAACCCTAACCCTAACCCTAACCCTAACCCTAACCCTAACCCTAACCCTAACCCTAACCCTAACCCTAACCCTAACCCTAACCCTAACCCTAACCCTAACCCTAACCCTAACCCTAACCCTAACCCTAACCCTAACCCTAACCCTAACCCTAACCCTAACCCTAACCCTAACCCTAACCCTAACCCTAACCCTAACCCTAACCCTAACCCTAACCCTAACCCTAACCCTAACCCTAACCCTAACCCTAACCCTAACCCTAACCCTAACCCTAACCCTAACCCTAACCCTAACCCTAACCCTAACCCTAACCCTAACCCTAACCCTAACCCTAACCCTAACCCTAACCCTAACCCTAACCCTAACCCTAACCCTAACCCTAACCCTAACCCTAACCCTAACCCTAACCCTAACCCTAACCCTAACCCTAACCCTAACCCTAACCCTAACCCTAACCCTAACCCTAACCCTAACCCTAACCCTAACCCTAACCCTAACCCTAACCCTAACCCTAACCCTAACCCTAACCCTAACCCTAACCCTAACCCTAACCCTAACCCTAACCCTAACCCTAACCCTAACCCTAACCCTAACCCTAACCCTAACCCTAACCCTAACCCTAACCCTAACCCTAACCCTAACCCTAACCCTAACCCTAACCCTAACCCTAACCCTAACCCTAACCCTAACCCTAACCCTAACCCTAACCCTAACCCTAACCCTAACCCTAACCCTAACCCTAACCCTAACCCTAACCCTAACCCTAACCCTAACCCTAACCCTAACCCTAACCCTAACCCTAACCCTAACCCTAACCCTAACCCTAACCCTAACCCTAACCCTAACCCTAACCCTAACCCTAACCCTAACCCTAACCCTAACCCTAACCCTAACCCTAACCCTAACCCTAACCCTAACCCTAACCCTAACCCTAACCCTAACCCTAACCCTAACCCTAACCCTAACCCTAACCCTAACCCTAACCCTAACCCTAACCCTAACCCTAACCCTAACCCTAACCCTAACCCTAACCCTAACCCTAACCCTAACCCTAACCCTAACCCTAACCCTAACCCTAACCCTAACCCTAACCCTAACCCTAACCCTAACCCTAACCCTAACCCTAACCCTAACCCTAACCCTAACCCTAACCCTAACCCTAACCCTAACCCTAACCCTAACCCTAACCCTAACCCTAACCCTAACCCTAACCCTAACCCTAACCCTAACCCTAACCCTAACCCTAACCCTAACCCTAACCCTAACCCTAACCCTAACCCTAACCCTAACCCTAACCCTAACCCTAACCCTAACCCTAACCCTAACCCTAACCCTAACCCTAACCCTAACCCTAACCCTAACCCTAACCCTAACCCTAACCCTAACCCTAACCCTAACCCTAACCCTAACCCTAACCCTAACCCTAACCCTAACCCTAACCCTAACCCTAACCCTAACCCTAACCCTAACCCTAACCCTAACCCTAACCCTAACCCTAACCCTAACCCTAACCCTAACCCTAACCCTAACCCTAACCCTAACCCTAACCCTAACCCTAACCCTAACCCTAACCCTAACCCTAACCCTAACCCTAACCCT
>NW_027253110.1:0-17885 GCF_044704955.1 Pristiophorus japonicus | reverse complement strand
TCTCTCCCCACTCTCTCTCTCTCCCCCACTCTCTCTCTCTCTCCCCACTCTCTCTCTCTCTCCCCACTCTCTCTCTCTCTCCCCACTCTCTCTCTCTCTCCCCACTCTCTCTCTCTCTCCCCACTCTCTCTCTCTCTCTCCCACTCTCTCTCTCTCTCTCCCCACTCTCTCTCTCTCTCTCCCCACTCTCTCTCTCTCTCCCCACTCTCTCTCTCTCTCCCCCACTCTCTCTCTCTCTCCCCCACTCTCTCTCTCTCTCTCCCCACTCTCTCTCTCTCTCTCCCCACTCTCTCTCTCTCTCCCCACTCTCTCTCTCTCTCCCCCACTCTCTCTCTCTCTCCCCACTCTCTCTCTCTCTCCCCACTCTCTCTCTCTCTCCCCACTCTCTCTCTCTCTCCCCACTCTCTCTCTCTCTCCCCACTCTCTCTCTCTCCCCACTCTCTCTCTCTCCCCACTCTCTCTCTTCTCTCCCACTCTCTCTCTCTCTCCCCACTCTCTCTCTCTCTCCCACCCTCTCTCTCTCCCCACTCTCTCTCTCTCTCCCCACTCTCTCTCTCTCTCCCCACTCTCTCTCTCTCTCCCCACTCTCTCTCTCTCTCCCCACTCTCTCTCTCTCTCCCCACTCTCTCTCTCTCTCCCCACTCTCTCTCTCTCTCCCCACTCTCTCTCTCTCTCCCCACTCTCTCTCTCTCTCCCCACTCTCTCTCTCTCTCCCCACTCTCTCTCTCTCTCCCCACTCTCTCTCTCTCTCTCCCCACGCCCCTCCATCTCTGGAGCAAGTGTGGAGAACACAAACCCGTTACCACCCAGCACAGGGGCCAGAACACAGCGCAGACATGTAAGAAACAAAAACCTCAAAGAGAGCGACTACAAAATGAAAGCAAAGTCGGTTGTACAACCTACAAACCGAAATGCATGTTGCCCCTCACAAAGGACGGTCATTTCACGTACAATACCGGACTCCCCCAAGCCTAAACCCTTTAAACCACCCACCATTTATTGCCTCTGGAATTAAGAAAGTAACCCTTTCAATACCAAGCCACTCTCTAGTTTACTGGCAAACTATATGGATAGTTCACCTTACCAGTCACGGATACCTATTTCATCCTGTTTTCAGACACTAACGCTGGAGAAATACTACCAATGATGTCTCCGCAAGATCCTGCAAATCCCCTGGGAGGACAGACGCACCAACGTTAGCGTCCTCGACCAGGCCAACATCCCCAGCATCGAAGCACTGACCACACTCGACCAGCTCCATTGGGCGGGCCACATTGCTCGCATGCCTGACACAAGACTCCCAAAGCAAACGCTCTACTCGGAACTCCTACACAGCAAGTGAGCCCCATGTGGGCAGAGGAAACGTTTCAAGGACACCCTCAAAGCCTCCTTGATAAACTGCAACATCCCCACCGACACCTGGGAGTCCCTGGCCAAAGACCGCCCTAAGTGGAGGAAGAGCATCCGGGAGGGTGCTGAGCACCTCGAGTCTTGTCGCCGAGAGCGTGCAGAAATCAAGCGCAGGCAGCGGAAGGAGCGTGTGACAATCCAGACTCCCCACCCACCCTTTCCTTCAACCACTGTCTGTCCCACCTGTGACAGAGACTGTAATTCCCGTATTGGACTGTACAGTCACCAGAGAACTCACTTTTAGAGTGGAAGCAAGTCTTCCTCGATTTCGAGGGACTGCCTCTGATGGTGATGACATCAATCAGTACTTCGATGTCTGAGTAAACACGTGGCCCAAATGTGCCCGTTTATGCGCGAGAGTACGTTTGTGAGCAGAGCTCCTTGTTACATTATTTCAGTCACGTCATGCAGAGATGCCTTTCAACATAACAACATAAGAATTAGGAGCAGGAGTCGGCCATACGGCCCCTCGAGCCTGCTCCGTCATTCAATAAGATCATGGCTGATCTTTGACCTCAACTCCACTTTCCCGCCAGATCCCCAAATCAATCGATTTCCCTCGAGTCCAAAAATCTATTGATCTCAGCCTTGAATATACTCATTCTCTCAGCAACCACAGCCCTTTGCCGCAGAGAATTCTAATGATTTACAACCCTCTGAGTGCAGGAATTTCTCCTCATCTCAGTCTTAAATGACCGACCCCTTATCCTGAGACGGTGACCCCTGGTTCTAGACTCTCCAGCAGAGGGTTATTGTGGGATACACTTGTTTCTCTCTGTAAATGGCAGTACTTTTGCAGATTTTATATTCAAGCCACACAGAGCGGGGCTGCTTTGATCACACGGATCCCATTCGCTGCAAACGAGAGACGGAGAGAGTCGTGGAAGGGAAAGAGGTAGAGATGGAGGGATAGAGAAAGAGTCAGGGTGGAGAGGGATGAGGGAAGAAAGCCAGTTGAGAGAGGAGGTGGAAAGAGAGGGAGAAAGGGGAGAAAAGAGACAGGAAAGGTAGGCGAGAGGTGGAAGGAGGGATGAAATGAAGAGGAGAAAGAGAGAGAGAGGGAGAGAGAGGGAGAGAGAGGGAGAGAGAGGGAGAGAGAGGGAGAGAGAGGGGAGAGGAGAGGGAGAGAGAGGGAGAGAGAGAGGGAGAGAGAGGGAGAGAGAGGGAGAGAGAGGGAGAGAGAGGGAGAGAGAGGGAGAGAGAGGGAGAGAGAGGGAGAGAGAGGGAGAGAGAGGGAGAGAGAGGGAGAGAGAGGGAGAGAGAGGGAGAGAGAGGGAGAGAGAGGGAGAGAGAGGGAGAGAGAGGGAGGGGTAAAACGCAAATAAAAGCGAGGAGCGAAGAGAGAACTGAAAGGATGGAGTGAGAGAGATTTTAAGCAACAACTTTAGAATTACCTGAAAATGGTGTAAGCTTGAGACTAAAATCAGGATGGGATAAAGGACACTGATGGAATCCTACCTTTGTTGAACTCGTTGCACAGTTCAGATTCACGGAGTGTGATCTGGGAATCGTCCCAAAACTACCACACTCCCTGGAACTCAAAACTCAACTGCGTCTGAATGTGGGCCCACAGCCAGAACTACATTCAATCACTGAGGCGGAGTCACTGACACCAATCCTCTCCTTTAGCTACTCCAGGAAATAAAAAATCTTTGGTGAGCATTCCAGCAGAAAGATTTCATTTTGATCAATATTAAGTAACTTGGACTTGGGTGCGCAGAGCACTATTTCAAAGTTTGCAGACGATACCAAACTCAGAAATGTAGTAAGCAGTGAGGAGGATAGTAAGAGACTTCAGGAAGACACAGACAGACTGGCGAAATGGGCAGACCTGCGGCAGATGAAATATAATGCACAGAAGTGTGAAGTGATACATTTGGGAGCAAGAATGAGGAGAGGAAATATAAACTTAAGGGAAAAATGTTTCTCCGGGGCAACCCAGCCTCAACTTTATGGATGTTTTTTCCAACCCTATCCTGATTTAGTTTGATTTTGAGCTACTTTCAGTTCTATTGGACCACTTGTTAGACCGTTGTACAAGTGTTGCTCCGTAAGGGCAAGTGTGGTGCAGATTTCTGTCAGATTGACACGGAGGCAACTCGGTGTCGCTCCCTATTGGTCCAGTTCGATCAGACGCTTTAGCAATCTGTCAAAGTTCCTGGGGTTACTTGTCCAGGAGGTTGGAACCGGAGGGTCTGGTGTGCATCATCACAATCAGGAACAACATTTTAATTTGATTTAATAAGCTTCCTTTAAATGTTTTTTTTGTTAATTTACAGGTGCAGCCAAAAGTCGAAGAGCAGCCCCTTCAAATAGTGCAACCTCACACACTGTATATTCGAGGAACACGGACTCCACCAGGCCGCAGAAAATGCAGGCGTCAACAGATCTACAAACCTGAGAGCATACTCACAGCTGCTTACATTACAGACCAGCGGGACCTGTTTCTAAGATATCAATCATAAAATGGTTACAGCACAGAAGAATGTAATTCAGCCCATCGAGCCCGCGCCGGCTCTCTGCAAGAGCACTTCAGCCAGTCCCACTCCCCCGCCTTTTCTCCGTAGCCCTCCCAAATATATTTCCTTCAGGTACTTATCCAATTCGCTTTTGAAAGCCTCAACTGAGTCTGCCTCCTCAGACAATGCATTCCAGATCCTAACCACTCGCTGCGTAAAATAACGTTTTTCCTCGTGTCGCCTTGGGATCATATGTCAATCACCTTAAATCTGTGTCCTCTGGTTCTCCACCCTTCCACCAATGGGAACAGTTTCTCTCTGCCCAGACCCCTCATGATTTTGAACACCTCGATCAAATCTCCTCTCAACCTTCTCTGCTCCAAGGAGAACAACCCCAGCTTCTCCAGTCTATCCCAGTCACTGATGTCCCTCATCCCTGGAACCATTCTGTAAATCTTTTCTGAACCCTCTCTAAGGCCTTCACATCCTTCCTAAAGTGTGGTGCCCAGAATTGGACACAATGCTCCAGTTGGGGCCGAACCCGTGTTTATACAGGTTCATCATTGTCATGTATTCAACCAGCATTGTAACCCATGTATAAACTGACCTAAGTTGTACACTGTGAGAACAATGACCACTAGGTGGGAGACACTCCTAACCTGACCTTCAGGTATAAAAGGGGAAGCTCCACCCACCTTCATCACTTGCGTGCTAAGGAATAAAGGACAGGTCACAGACTGACCTTCTCTCAAGCATGGGCCTCGTGTGCATTTATACTGTGTAGTAAGGACCTATCAATCATAGCTTCCTTGCTTTTGTACTCTATGCTTCTATTTATGAAGCACATGATTCCGTAAATGTTACGCAATTGTGTCCAAACTGATTCAGCTGCTGTTGTACAAATATCCTCTTTTGCAATGGCAGATTTGGTTAACTCTAACAGGTAAATGATTATCGGAATGTGTATTTAGATCAATTACTTCCCTTTTCTTTTATTGCCTTGTGACGTATTACAAGGTTGTCGTTATGTTCCGCTGTTTGATTGTAGCTCTTTCTCATGCAGCACTGACAGCAAGAATCATTCACTCGGGGATTTTGAGGTGTAAAAGACAACATGGACATTTTGAGGAGCTGCGCGTTCTGGCAGTGCCTCTGCTCCAGAAACATTATTTAACTGCCCAAAGTAACAATCTCAAAAAACTCTAACAGATTTAAGAACATACATAAGAACACAAGAAATAGGAGCAGGAGTCGGCCATACGGCCCCTCGAGCCTGCTCCGCCATTCAATAAGATCATGGCTGATCCGATCATGGACTCAGCTCCACTTCCCCGCCCGCTCCCCATAACCCCTTATCCCTTTATCGTCTAAGAAACTGTCTATTTCTGTCTTAAATTTATTCAATGTCCCAGCTTTCACAGCTCTCAGAGGCAGAGAATTCCACAGATTTACAACCCTCAGAGAAGAAATTTCTCCTCATCTCTGTTTTAAATGGGTGGCCCCTTATTCTAAGATCGTGCCCTCTAGTTCTAGTCTCCCCCATCAGTGGAAACATCCTCTCTGCATCCACCTTGTCAAGCCCCCTCATAATCTTATACGTTTCGATAAGATCACCTCTCATTCTTCTGAATTCCAGTGAGTAGAGGCCCAACCTCCTCAACCTTTCCTCATAAGTCAACCCCCTCATCTCCGGAATCAACCGAGTGAACCTTCTCTGAACTGCCTCAAAAGCAAATATATCCTTTTGTAAATATGGAAACCAAAACTGCACGCAGTATTCCAGGTGTGGCCCTGTATAGCTGTAGTAAGACTTCCCTGCTTTTATACTCCATCCCCTTTGCAATAAAGGCCAAGATTCCATTGGCCTTCCTGATCACCTGCTGTAGCTGCATACTATCCTTTTGTGTTTCATGCACAAGTACCCCCAGGTCCCACTGTTCTGCAGCACTTTGCAATCTTGCTCCGTTTAAATAATAACTTGCTCTTTGAATTGTCAAACATGATTTCCCTTTCATAAATTCGTGTTGACTCTGCCCAATCCTATTATTATTTTCTGTTACCATGTCCTTAATAATAGATTCGAGCATTTTCCCTACTAACTTATATCAGGCTAACTGGTCTGTAGACCCCCGTTTTCTCTCTCCCTCCTTCTTAAATAGCGGGGTTACATTTCCTACCTTGCAATCCGTGGGAAACGTTCTGGAATCTATGGAATTTTGCAAGATGATAACCAATGCATCCACTATCTCTATAGCCACCTCTTTCAAAACCTTAGGATATCCAAGGAATTTATTGGCTTTTATTCCCATAAATTTGTCCAGTACTATTTTTTTTCTAATACTAATTTCAGTTCCTCTTTCTCGCTAGAACCTTGGGTTCTCCACCATTTCCAGGAGATTTTTTGTGTCTTCTTCCATGACAGGAGCATTTATTTCTCATTATATATTATTCTCATTTTACTCAATAAAAAAACCTCAATAAAAGATACAGGTGCAGCGTCCAAAATCCGGAGTTCCGGAATCCAGATCGATTGGTGGCAGGATCGTCCGGAATCCGTAAAATGTTCCGGAATCCAGACCCGACCCTGCCGACCTCAAGTTCCCATCGTTGCCCGACTTCGGGCCTCGCCTCATTGCCGCTACCCTTACCTCTGGGCCTCCTCGCCCAAACACCACCTCTGCAACGGAGTTGCCTGACCAGCTCCTCCGCGACGGGGCCCGGCCAAACACTTCCTCGGCGGCGGGGCAACGACCCGAACAATGTTCCGAAATCCAGAAATACCCGAACCTGGGCTATATGTTTCCGGACTCGTGACGTCAGAAAGACATTCCAAAGTCCGGCAAAATGTAAAATCTGGAACGGACTCGGTCCCGAGGGTTCCGAATACGGGACGCTGCAGCTGTACAACTGTACAGGGTATTGGTGAGGCCACACCTGGAGTACTGTGCACAGTTTTGGTCTCCGTATCTACGGAGGGATATACTTGCATTAGGGGCTGTTCAGAGAAGGTTCACTCGGTTGATTCCGGGGATGAGGGGGTTGACTTATGAGGAAAAGTTGAGGAGGTTGGGCCTCTACTCACTGGAATTCAGGAGAATGAGAGGTGATCTTATCGAAACGTATAAGATTATGAGGGGGCTTGACAAGGTGGATGCAGAGACGATGTTTCCATTGATGCGGGAGACTAGAACTAGAGGGCACGATCTTAGAATAAGGAGCTGCCCATTTAAAACAGAGATGAGGAGAAATTTCTTCTCTCAGAGGGTTGTAAATCTGTGGAATTGTCTGCCTCAGAGAGCTGTGGAAGCTGGGGCATTGAATAATTTTAAGACAGAAATAGACTGTTGCCCTCGAGAAGGTGCGGTGAGCTGCCTACTTGAGTACAACGGAGTGGCTCGCTAGACCATTTCAGAGAGGCAGCCACATTGCTGTGGGTCTGGAGTCACATATAGACCAGACCGGGTAAGGAGGAAGGGCAGCCCTGATAATAAAGGATGGGATAAAGACAGTAGAGAGAAAGGATCTTAGCTCGGAAAATCAAGAAGCAGAATCAATTTGGGTGGAGCTAAGAAACAGCAAGGGGCTGAAAACATTGGTGGGAGTTGTATATAGACCCCCCCCCCGAACAGTAGTGATAATGGAGGGCAGAGTATAAATCAGGAAATTAGAGATGCATCTAACAAGGGTAATACAGTAATCATGGGGAACTTTAATCTACATATAGACTGGGCAAACCAAATTTGCAGTAATAGTGTGGAGGACGCATTCATGATTGTATACAAGATGGTTTTTTTAAATCAGTATGTTGAGGAACTAACTAGAGAATAGGCTATTTTAGATCTAGTATTGTGCAATGAGAAAGGGTTAATTAATAACCTTGTAGTAAAGGGGCCCTTCGGGAAAAGCGAGCATATGATAGAATTCTACATTAAGTTCTCTCTAGTTTAGAAGAATGAGAGATGATCTCATTGAAACATACAAAATTCTTACAGGACTTAACAGGGTAGATGCAGTGAGGATGTTTCCCCTGGCTAGGAGCCTAGAACCAAGGGTCACAGTCTCAGAATAAGGGGTCGGCCATTTAGGACTGAAATGAGGAGAAACTTCTTCACTCAGAGGGTGATGAATCTTTGGAATTCTCTGCCCCAGAGGGCTGTGGAGGCTCAGTCTTTGAGTATATTCAAGGCTGAGATCGATAGATTTTTTGGATATTAAGGGATATGGGGATCGGGCAGGAAAGTGGAGTTGATTTGGAAGATCAGCCATGATCTTATTGAATGGCGGAGCAGGCTCGAGGGGTCGAAAGGCTGACTCATGCTCCTAATTATTACATTCTTATGTTCCTTCCCTAAAGGGCATTAGTGAACCAGATGGGTTTTTTACGTCAATCCTTTAGTTTCATAGTCACTTTTTATTCCAGATTTAAAACAAAAATGTAATTGGTTGAATTTAAGTTCCCCCAGCTGTCGGGGTGGGATTTGAACTCATGTCTCAGGATCATAAATCCAGGGCTCTGGATTATTAGTCCAGTAACATAACCATGATGCTACTCTACCCTTAATGTAAAAGATCCCACAGCACTATTTCGAAGAAGTGCAGGGGAGTTCTCCCCGGTGTCTTCGGCCAATATTTATCCCTCAACCAACACCCAAAACAGATCATCTGGTCATTATCACATTGCTGTTTGTGGGAGCTTGCTGTGTGCAAATTGGCTGTTGCGTTTCCTACATTATAACAGTGACTAGATGTCAAAAAAGTACTTCATTGGCTGTAAAGCCCTTTGGGACATCCGGTAGTCGTGAAAGGCGCTATAGAAATGCAAGTTCTTTCTTTCAAGGCTGAATAGCTCAATTGAGAGTTA
This sequence comes from Pristiophorus japonicus, assembly GCF_044704955.1. Lineage (NCBI taxonomy): Eukaryota > Metazoa > Chordata > Chondrichthyes > Pristiophoridae > Pristiophorus > Pristiophorus japonicus. The sequence continues at coordinate 9,155 of NW_027253110.1, read as the reverse complement.
CGGACTAAAGGTGGGGGTGCCAGACCAAGCACAAAGAGCCAGTACGGGCACGATGGGCTGAATGGCCTCCTTCTGTGCCGTAATAGCCAACTTCTGTCTGATGCTGAACCAGACTGTTCGCAACCTTGGTGTCATATTTCACCCTGAAATGAGCTTTCAGCCACATATCCACAGCATAACTAAACCCGCCTATTTCCACCTCCGTAACATCGCCCGTCTCCGCCCCTGCCTCAGCTCATCTGCTGCTGAAGCCCTCATCCCTGCCTTTGTTACCTCTAGACTTGACTATTCCAACGCACTCCTGGCTGGCCTCCCACATTCTACCCTCCGTAAACTAGAGGTGATCCAGAACCCGACTGCCCGTGCCCTAACTCGCACCATGTCCCGCTCACCCATCACCCCACCCCCCCGTGTTCGCTGACTTACACTGGCTCCTAGTTAAGCAACGCCTCAATTTCAAAACTCTCATCTGTGTTTTCAAATCCCTCCATGGTCTCGCCCTCCCTATCTCTGTAACCTCCTCCAGCCCCACAACCCCCCGAGATGTCTGCCCTCCTCTAATTCTGCCCTCTTGAGCATCCCTGATTATGATCGCTCAACCATTGGTGGCCGTGCCTTCTGTTGCCAAGGTCCTAAGCTCTGGAACTCCCTCCCTAAACCTCTCCGCCTCTCTACGTCTCTTTCCTCCTTCCAGACGCTGCTTAAAACATACCTCTTTGACCCTGTCTTAATTTGTTCTTATGCGGCTCGGTGTCAAATATTTTGTCTCATAATACTCCTGTGAAGCGCCTTGGGACGTTTCACTATATTAAAGGTGCTACTTAAATATATCATGTTGTTGTTGTAAATCTCTTTGATTCTAGGAGATTATGATTCATCGTTTAGGCACCTAACACTACATATCACTTCACGGGTCTTCTCTGCATTGCCTCCAATACTTGATTGTCTCCATTATGTTTCAATAACCAGGACTGTGCATGGATGTGAACTAAAACAGACCCAATGGCCTCCCTGTTCTTTAATTATCGTCTCTCTGTCTGAGAAACCACTTCATGCGGGGCCAGAACTGGACTCAACAGTGATTCCTCACAAAGTCAAATAGCCTATTGGCCCTCATTGTCGAGGCTCGTATACAAAGAATTGCCAGACATCTTGAACTATAGGGGAGTCAAGTGTCATGGGGAACAGGCAGGAAAGTGGAGTTGAGGCCAAGATCAGATCAGCCATGATCTTATTGAATGGCGGAGCAGGCTCGAGGGGCCGTATGGCCGACTCCTGCTCCTATGTCTTATGTTCTTACATCTGACATTGGAAGCGGACACTTTCAGGAGCGCAGGATAGAAATGACGGTGAGGTGAGTCAACGTCGGGAGCAAGGTTACTTCGGGACTCAGTTCCAATTAACAATAACATTTATGTAGCCTGCGCCCCCGTTGAGCAAGGTCTCTCCTTTCAATTATGCCTGCTGCTAGGCAATTATCTAAGGAATATTATCAACGCTTAATGCATATTCTTTACTTCCTCAACGTTTACCTACTTGTGATAGGGCATCTCGTCACAGTAAGCAAATCGCTGATACCCAAATTAATAGCTTTATTTACCCGTCTCTCGGTTAGTGCCAAAGAAACCAGCAGCCCGGATATACATTATATAATATACATTAATGATTTAGATGAAGGAATTGAATGTAGTATCTCCAAGTTTGCAGATGACACTAAGCTGGGTGGCAGTGTGAGCTATGAGGAGGATGCGAAGAGGCTACAGGGTGACTTGGACAGGTTAGGTGAGTGGGCAAATGCATGGCAGATGCAGTATAATGTGGATAAATGTGAGGTTATCCACTTTGGTGGCAAAAACAGGAAGGCAGAATATTATCTGAATGGTGGCAGATTAGGAAACGGGGAGGTGCAATGAGACCTGGGTGTCATGGTACATCAGTCATTGAAGGTTGGCATGCAGGTACAGCAAGCGGCAAAGAAAGTAAATGGCATGTTGGCCTTCATAGCGAGAGGATTTGAGTACAGGAGCAGGGAGGTCTTACTGCAGTTGTACAGGGCCTTGGTGAGGCCACACCTTGAATATTGTGTACAGTTTTGGTCTCCTAATCTGAGGAAGGACATTCTTGCTATTGAGGGAGTTTAGCGAAGATTCACCAGACTGATTCCCGGTGTGGCAGGACTGACATATGAAGAAAGACTGGATCGACTAGGCTTATATTCACTGGAATTTAGAAGAATGAGAGGGGATCTCATTGAAACACATAAAATTCTGACGGGATTGGACAGGTTAGATGCAGGAAGAGTGTTCCCGATGTTGGGGAAGTCCAGAACCAGAGGTCACAGTCTAAGGGTAAGGGGTAAGCCATTTAGGACCGAGTTGAGGAGAAACTTCTTCACTCAGAGAGTGGTGAACCTGTGGAATTCTCTACCACAGAAAGTTGTTGAGGCCAGTTCGTTGGATATATTGAAAAGGGAGTTAGATGCGGCCCTTACTGCTAAAGGCATCAAGGGGTATGGAGAGAAAGCAGGAATGGGGTACTGAAGTTGCATGATCAGCCATGATCATATTGAATGGTGGTGCAGGCTTGAAGGGCCGAATGGCCTACTCCTGCACCTACTTTCTATGTTTCTATGAGGTCAGCGATGAAGCGACGGCACTCGGCGGTAACCTTGGAGAAAGCTGCATGCAGAGATCTCGCGATCTCGGTGGCGAAAACTTTAGCTTTCTCGAGCGGAACTTGATTGTAGCGCTGTCAAAGGATGATCTCCAGTGTACAGCAGCAGCGAGGTCATCAAGCTGTTTAAGCAGCCAATCACATTGCCGAATTCGCAGAGCAACAAACCAGGAAATAAAAAGCGCTGGTTACCATTCACTTTAAAAAAAATGTTACTGGGAGCAAAATAAAGATTGGAACATACACGTGTGGTTCAGGTAGAAGCTGAAATATCATAAACAAACTAAAAATAAATATATGTATTATTATTTTAATAAATGTGAGGTTATCCACTTTGGTTATAAAAACAGAGAGACAGACTATTATCTGAATAGACATAGAAGCATAGAAACATAGAAAATAGGTGCAGGAGTAGGCCATTCAACCCTTCTAGCCTGCACCACCATTCAATGAGTTCATGGCTGAAAATGAAACTTCAGTACCCCATTCCTGCTTTCTCGCCATACCCCTTGATCCCCCTAGTAGTAAGGACTTCATCTAACTCCCTTTTGAATATATTTAGTGAATTGGCCTCAACTACTTCCTGTGGTAGAGAATTCCACAGCTTCACCACTCTCTGGGTGAAGAAGTTTCTCCTCATCTCGGTCTTAAAAGGCTTACCCCTTATCCTTAGACTGTGACCCCTGGTTCTGGACTTCCCCAACATTGGGAACATTCTTCTTGCATCTAACCTGTCTAAACCCATCAGAATTTTAAACGTTTCTATGAGGTCCCCTCTCATTCTTCTGAACTCCAGTGAATACAAGCCCAGTTGATCCAGTCTTTCTTGATAGGTCAGTCCCACCATCCCGGGAATCAGTCTGGTGAATCTTCGCTGCACTCCCTCAATAGCAAGAATGTCCTTCCTCAAGTTAGGAGACCAAAACTGTACACAATACTCCAGGTGTGGCCTCACCAAGGCCCTGTACAACTGTAGCAACACCTCCCTGCCCCTGTACTCAAATCCCCTCGCTATGAAGGCCAACATGCCATTTGCTTTCTTAACCGCCTGCTGTACCTGCATGCCAACCTTCAATGACTGATGTACCATGACACCCAGGTCTCGTTGCACCTCCCCTTTTCCTAATCTGTCACCATTCAGATAATAGTCTGTCTCTCTGTTTTTACCACCAAAGTGGATAACCTCACATTTATCTACATTATACTTCATCTGCCATGCATTTGCCCACTCACCTAACCTATCCAAGTCGCTCTGCAGCCTCATAGCATCCTCCTCGCAGCTCACACTGCCACCTAACTTAGTGTCATCCACAAATTTGGAGATACTACATTTAATCCCCTCGTCTAAATCATTAATGTACAATGTAAACAGCTGGGGCCCCAGCACAGAACCTTGCGGTACCCCACTAGTCACTGCCTGCCATTCTGAAAAGTACCCATTTACTCCTACTCTTTGCTTCCTGTCTGCCAACCAGTTCTCAATCCACGTCAGCACACTACCCCCAATCCCATGTGCTTTAACTTTGCACATTAATCTCTTGTGTGGGACCTTGTCGAAAGCCTTCTGAAAGTCCAAATATACCACATCAACTGGTTCTCCCTTGTCCACTCTACTGGAAACATCCTCAAAAAATTCCAGAAGATTTGTCAAGCATGATTTCCCCTTCACAAATCCATGCTGACTTGGACTTATCATGTCACCTTTTTCCAAATGCGCTGCTATGACATCCTTAATAATTGATTCCATCATTTTACCCACTACTGAGGTCAGGCTGACCAGTCTATAATTCCCTGTTTTCTCTCTCCCTCCTTTTTTAAAAAGTGGGGTTACATTGGCTACCCTCCACTCCATAGGAACTGATCCAGAGTCAGTGGAATGTTGGAAAATGACTGTCAATGCATCCGCTATTTCCAAGGCCACCTCCTTAAGTACTCTGGGATGCAGTCCATCAGGCCCTGGGGATTTATCGGCCTTCAATCCCATCAATTTCCCCAACACAATTTCCCGACTAATAAAGATTTCCCTCAGTTCCTCCTCCTTACTAGACCCTCTGACCCCTTTTATATCCGGTGACAGATTAGGAAAAGGGGAGTTGCAACGAGACCTGGGTGTCATGGTACATCAGTCATTGAAGGTTGGCATGCAGGTACAGCAGGCGGTTAAGAAATCAAATGACATGTTGGCCTTCATAGCGAGGGGATTTGAGTACAGGGGCAGGGAGGTGTTACTACAGTTGTACAGGACCTTGGTGAGGCCACACCTGGAGTATTGTGTACAGTTTTGGTCTCCTAACTTGAAGGACATTCTTGCTATTGAGGGAGTGCAGTGAAGGTTCACCAGACTGATTCAAGAAAGACTGGATCAACTGGGCTTGTATTCACTAGAGTTCAGAAGAATGAGAGGGGATCTCATAGAAACGTTTAAAATTCTGACGGGTTCGACAGGTTAGATGCAGGAAGAATGTTCCCAATGTTGGGGCAGTCCAGAACTAGGGGTCACAGTCTAAGGATAAGGGGTAAGCCATTTAGGACCGAGATGAGGAGAAACTTCTTCACCCAGAGAGTGGTGAACCTGTGGAATTCTCTGCCACAGAAAGTTGTTGAGGCCAATTCACTAAATATATTCAAAAAGGAGTTAGATGTAGTCCTTACTACTAGGGGGATCAAGGGGTATGGCGAGAAAGCAGGAATGGGGTACTGAAGTTGCATGTTCAGCCGCGAACTCATTGAATGGCGGTGTAGGCTCGAGGGGCCGAATGGCCTACTCCTGCACCTATTTTCTATGTTTCTTTATTTATCAGCCAACTGCCAGGTCGGCCCGACAATTACGTCCCCTCCCCCCAAGTTCAGCCGGACCACCAACAGGCAGCCTGACACCCACCCTCTTGGGTGCCAGGCCGCTGGCCCGGCCGAAATCCTCCCTGGTGGCCCAGTGGACTGGGCTAAAAGAATGGCAGAGCTCACAGTGAAGTCTTGCTACAGCTATACTGGATATTGGTGAGTCCACACCTGGAATACTGCGTGCATTTTTGGTTTCCATATTTACGAAAGGATATACTTGCTTTGGAGGCAGTTCAGAGAAGGTTCACTTGGTTGATTCTGGAGATGAGAGAGTTGAGTTATGAGAAAAGGTTGAGGAGGTTGGGCCTCTGCTCAATGGAATTCAGAAGAATGAGAGGTGATCTTATCAAAACATATGAAATTATGAGGGGGCTTGACAAGGTGGATGCAGAGAGGATGTTTCCACTGATGGAGGAGACTAGAACTAGGGGGCATAATCTTAGAATAAGGGGCCGCCCATTTAAAACTGAGATGAGGAGGAATTTCTTCTCTCAGAGGGTTGTAAATCTGTGGAATTTGCTGCCTCAGAGAGGTGTGGAAACTGGGACATTGAATAAATTTAAGGCAGAGATAGAGAGTTTCTTAACCGATATGAGAATAAGGGGTTATGGGGAGCGGGCAGGGAAGTGGAGCTGAGTCCATGATCGGATCAGCCATGATCGTATTAAATGGCGGAGCAGGCTCGACGGGCCGTATGGCCTACACCTGCTCTTATTTCTTATGTTCTTATGTGATATACCCCCCCCCCACCCCCCCAACTTGCATGCCAGACCGTTGGCCCGGCCGAAACCCTCGCTGCTGGCCCAGTGGACTGGACTAAAAGAATGGCGGAGCTCACTGCGGCCTTCCCCTTTAAGTGAGGGGGAAGCGTCATGACTGATGACGGACAGCGGGCGGAGACTCCGTTCCGCCTCCACTTTCGCCCCTCGAGTGTGCTCACCGCCTCCAGTGCCGCCCCCATTGTGAACGATTTCCGGTCCACCCGAAAAACAATGACCGCTGTAAAGCTGCCAAATCACAGCGCCATCTGGAACATGAAGCTGGTTTCAAATACAGCCCTTCCTCTGACCTCCCCGATGGAGATTTACACCTGGAACGTGAACATGTTTTCATTTCTATTTACAGCAGGTTTATGTTGTGCCGGCTGTATATTTCCAGCGGTGATAGAATAGAAAAGAAAGACTTGCATTTATATAGCGCCTTTCACGACGTCCCAAAGCGCTTTGCAGCCAACGAAGTACTTTTTTGGTGCGTAGGCGCAGTTGTAAAGTAGGAAACGCGGCAGACATTTTTACGCAAGCAAGCTCCCACAAACAGCAATGTGATAATGACCAGATCGTCTGTTTTCGTGCCGTTGGTTGAGGGATAAATATTGGCCTCAGCGCACCGGGGATAATTCCCCTGCTCTTCTTCGAAATAGTGGCCGTGGGATCTTTTACGTCCACCCGAGAGAGCAGACGGGACCTCGGTTTAACGTCTCATCCGAAAGACGGCCCCCTCCGACAGTACAGCGCTCCCTCAGCACTGCACTGGGAGTGTCAGCCTAGATTTTTGTGCTCAAGTCCCCGTGGTGGGACGTGAACCCACAACTTTCCGACTCCGAAGCGATTGTGCTGCCCACTGAGCCATGGCTGACACATGAAGGAACATCACTCACCATTTATCGCGCTACAGCTGCCAATAAATTTTTTCAGGGGTTTTTGAGCATCAATTCACTGCGTCCTTCCCAGTGTGGCACCCACTGAAGGGGATCTGGAGCCTGTGAGCAGTCCAAACGGCAGCGAAGCTCCTCAACCAATCACACTGAAGAACCCTCACTGGGACACACAGGGGGCATGGATTTTAACCTCAAAAAACAGGTGGGTTGGGGTTAAAGTGTTAAAAATGTAAATTCCACGCCAAACCGCCCACTTCTGTGTTTAACGGGGACGGGACGGGATGGGGGGGGGGGGGGGGGGGGGGGGAGCGGGTAGCCAACTCACTCCCAGGAGGTGCGTTGGCACTTTATATGCCCCGGATTTAACCTGTTGGGCAACTTGGTAGGGTGTAGGGTTGGAACAAGTTTCAGAGAAAGGGAGTGGCGAGGCCCACGAGGGATCTGTAAACAAGGATCAGAATTTTAAAATTGAGGCGTTGCCGGACCGGGAGCCAATGTAGGTCAGCGAGCACAGGGGCGATGGGTGAGCGGGACTGGGTGTGAGTTAGGACACGGGGTCAGCGAGCACAGGGGGTGATGGGTGAGCGGGACTCGATGAGAGTTAGGACACAGGGCAGCGAGCACAGGGGTGTTGGGTGAGCGGGACTCGGTGTGAGTTAGGACACGGGGTCAGCGAGCACAGGGGTGATGGGTGAGCGGGACTGGGTGTGAGTTAGGACACGGGGTCAGCGAGCACAGGGGGTGATGGGTGAGCGGGACTCGGTGCGAGTTAGGACACGGGGTCAGCGAGCACAGGGGTGATGGGTGAGCGGGACTGGGTGTGAGTTAGGACACGGGGTCAGCGAGCACAGGGGTGATGGGTGAGCGGGACTCGATGAGGGTTAGGACACGGGTCAGCGAGCACAGTGGTGTTGGGTGAGCGGGACTCGATGAGAGTTAGGACACGGGGTCAGCGAGCACAGGGGGTGATGGGTGAGCGGGACTCGGTGCGAGTTAGGACACGGGGCAGCGGGCACAGGGGTATTGGGTGAGCGGGACTGGGTGTGAGTTAGGACACGGAGCAGCCGAGTTTTGGATGAGCTCAAGTTTACAGGGGGTGGAAGATGGGAGGCTGGCCAGGGGAGCGCTGGAATAGTCGACTCTAGAGGTAAGAGAGGCATGGATGAGGGCTTCAGCAGCGAAGGACCAGAGGCAGCGGGGGAGTCGGGTGATGTTACCGAGGTTGAAGTTGGCGGTCTGGGTGATGGAGCGGATACAAGGTCGGAAGCTCTCGAGTTAAATTTGACACCCATTTGCCCTCCCTGAACCTTGCCACCTCTCTCTCCAACTATAAGGCATTCCTTAAAACCTACCTCCTTGACCAAGACTCCTTCTTTGGCTCGGTGTCAATTTTTGTCTTGTGAAGTGCCTCGGGACGTTTGACTACGTCAAAGGGGCTATATAAATGCAAGTTGTTGTTGTAATCACATTGCTGTTTGTGGGAGCTTGCTGCGTGGACATTGGCTGCTGCGTTTCCCACATTGCAGCGACTGCACTTTCCCTTTCGCTATACATTTGCAAACGCTCTGCAAACCAATGCAGCAAGCCCAGCAATAAATGGAGAAGTGACCAATTTGAAGAACCCTGCAGTTGTACTTTAGTTACTTGATCGAATGATGCAGCATAGAAGGAGGCCATTCATCCCGTCGTACCTGTGCTGACTCTTTAGCGGAGCGACCCAATCAATCCCACTCCCCCTGCTCTTTCCCCGTAGCCCTGCAATTTATTTTCTCCCTTACTTACAAAAACGAAAAAGTGCTCGAATTACACATCGCGGCCACAGTCCTTTAGAAATTACACTTGCTCACGGATACAGTTCTACGGAGAACGTGCTGGAACTTGCAAGGTGCATGGCCAGGTTCAATGTTCGTTTAACAAGTATCGATGCCGTGTCCCTTGGGCAGTGCCGGCCGTGGGCTCAGTGGGCAGCACTCTCGCCTCGGTG
>NW_027253109.1:0-17887 GCF_044704955.1 Pristiophorus japonicus | reverse complement strand
GAGAGCGCGCACGCGAGCACGAGAGAGGAGAGCGCACGCGAGCACGAGAGAGAGAGCGCACGCGAGCACGAGAGAGAGAGCGCACGCGAGCACGAGAGAGAGAGCGCACGCGAGCACGAGAGAGAGAGCGCACGCGAGCACGAGAGAGAGAGAGAGCGCACGCGAGCACGAGAGAGAGAGAGAGCGCACGCGAGCACGAGAGAGAGAGAGAGAGAGCGCGCGAGCGAGCACGAGAGAGAGAGAGCGCGCGAGCGAGCACGAGAGAGAGAGAGCGCGCGAGCGAGCACGAGAGAGAGAGAGCGCGCGAGCGAGCACGAGAGAGAGAGAGCGCGCGAGCGAGCACGAGAGAGAGAGAGCGCGCGAGCGAGCACGAGAGAGAGAGAGAGCACGAGAGAGAGAGAGAGAGAGAGAGAGAGCGCGCGAGCACGAGAGAGAGAGAGCGCGCGAGCACGAGAGAGAGCGCGCGAGCACGAGAGAGAGAGAGCGCGCGAACACGAGAGAGAGAGAGCGCGAGAGAGAGAGAGCGCACGAGAGAGAGAGACGCGCGAGCACGAGAGAGAGAGAGCGCACGAGAGAGAGAGAGCGCGCGAGCACGAGAGAGAGAGCGCACGAAAGAGAGAGAGAGCGCGCGAGCACGAGAGAGAGAGAGCGCACGAGAGAGAGAGAGCGCGCGAGCACGAGAGAGAGAGAGCGCACGAGAGAGAGAGAGCGCGCGAGCACGAGAGAGAGAGAGCGCGCGAGCACGAGAGAGAGAGAGCGCGCGAGCACGAGAGAGAGAGAGCGCGCGAGCACGAGAGAGAGAGAGCGCGCGAGCACGAGAGAGAGAGAGCGCGCGAGCACGAGAGAGAGAGAGCGCGCGAGCACGAGAGAGAGAGAGAGCGCGCGAGCACGAGAGAGAGAGAGCGCGCGAGCACGAGAGAGAGAGAGCGCGCGAGCACGAGAGAGAGAGAGCGCGCGAGCACGAGAGAGGAGAGCGCGCGAGCACGAGAGAGAGAGAGCGCGCGAGCACGAGAGAGAGAGAGCGCGCGAGCACGAGAGAGGGAGAGCGCGCGAGCACGAGAGAGGAGAGCGCGCGAGCACGAGAGAGGGAGAGCGCGCGAGCACGAGAGAGGAGAGCGCGCGAGCACGAGAGAGGGAGAGCGCGCGAGCACGAGAGAGGGAGAGCGCGCGAGCACGAGAGAGGGAGAGCGCGCGAGCACGAGAGAGGGAGAGCGCGCGAGCACGAGAGAGGGAGAGCGCGCGAGCACGAGAGAGGAGAGCGCGCGAGCACGAGAGAGGGAGAGCGCGCGAGCACGAGAGAGGGAGAGCGCGCGAGCACGAGAGAGGAGAGCGCGCGAGCACGAGAGAGGGAGAGCGCGCGAGCACGAGAGAGGGAGAGCGCGCGAGCACGAGAGAGGGAGAGCGCGCGAGCACGAGAGAGGGAGAGCGCGCGAGCACGAGAGAGGGAGAGCGCGCGAGCACGAGAGAGGGAGAGCGCGCGAGCACGAGAGAGGGAGAGCGCGCGAGCACACGAGAGAGGGAGAGCGCGCGAGCACGAGAGAGGGAGAGCGCGCGAGCACGAGAGAGGGAGAGCGCGCGAGCACGAGAGAGGGAGAGCGCGCGAGCACGAGAGGGGAGAGCGCGCGAGCACGAGAGAGGGAGAGCGCGCGAGCACGAGAGAGGGAGAGCGCGCGAGCACGAGAGAGGGAGAGCGCGCGAGCACGAGAGAGAGAGAGAGCGAGCACGAGAGAGAGAGAGAGCGAGCACGAGAGAGAGCGCGCGAGCACGAGAGAGAGAGCGCGCGAGCACGAGAGAGCGCGCGCGAGCACGAGAGAGCGCGCGCGAGCACGAGAGAGAGAGCGCGAGCACGAGAGAGAGAGCGCGCGAGCACGAGAGAGAGAGAGAGCGCGCACGCGAGCACAAGGCACGAGAGAGAGAGCGCGCACGCGAGCACGAGAGAGAGAGCGCACGCGAGCACGAGAGAGAGAGCGCACGCGAGCACGAGAGAGAGAGCGCACGCGAGCACGAGAGAGAGAGCGCACGCGAGCACGAGAGAGAGAGCGCACGCGAGCACGAGAGAGAGAGCGCACGCGAGCACGAGAGAGAGAGAGAGCGCACGCGAGCACGAGAGAGAGAGAGAGCGCACGCGAGCACGAGAGAGAGAGAGAGAGAGCGCGCGAGCGAGCACGAGAGAGAGAGAGCGCGCGAGCGAGCACGAGAGAGAGAGAGCGCGCGAGCGAGCACGAGAGAGAGAGAGCGCGCGAGCGAGCACGAGAGAGAGAGAGAGCGCGCGAGCACGAGAGAAGAGAGAGAGCGCGCGAGCACGAGAGAGAGAGAGAGCGCGCGAGCACGAGAGAGAGAGAGAGCGCGCGAGCACGAGAGAGAGAGAGCGCGCGGAGCACGAGAGAGAGAGAGAGCGCGCGAGCACGAGAGAGAGAGAGCGCGCGAGCACGAGAGAGAGCGCGCGAGCACGAGAGAGAGAGAGCGCGCGAGCACGAGAGAGAGAGAGCGCGCGAGCACGAGAGAGAGAGAGCGCGCGAACACGAGAGAGAGAGAGCGCGCGAACACGAGAGAGAGAGAGCGCGCGAACACGAGAGAGAGAGAGCGCGCGAGAGGGAGAGCGCGCGAGCACGAGAGAGGGAGAGCGCGCGAGCACGAGAGAGGGAGAGCGCGCGAGCACGAGAGAGGAGAGCGCGCGAGCACGAGAGAGGGAGAGCGCGCGAGCACGAGAGAGGGAGAGCGCGCGAGCACGAGAGAGGGAGAGCGCGCGAGCACGAGAGAGGGAGAGCGCGCGAGCACGAGAGAGGGAGAGCGCGCGAGCACGAGAGAGGGAGAGCGCGCGAGCACGAGAGAGGGAGAGCGCGCGAGCACGAGAGAGGGAGAGCGCGCGAGCACGAGAGAGGGAGAGCGCGCGAGCACGAGAGAGGGAGAGCGCGCGAGCACGAGAGAGGGAGAGCGCGCGAGCACGAGAGAGGGAGAGCGCGCGAGCACGAGAGAGGGAGAGCGCGCGAGCACGAGAGAGGGAGAGCGCGCGAGCACGAGAGAGGGAGAGCGCGCGAGCACGAGAGAGGGAGAGCGCGCGAGCACGAGAGAGGGAGAGCGCGCGAGCACGAGAGAGGGAGAGCGCGCGAGCACGAGAGAGGGAGAGCGCGCGAGCACGAGAGAGGGAGAGCGCGCGAGCACGAGAGAGGGAGAGCGCGCGAGCACGAGAGAGGGAGAGCGCGCGAGCACGAGAGAGAGCGCGCGAGCACGAGAGAGCGAGCCGCGGAGCGCGCGCGAGCACGAGAGAGCGCGCGCGAGCACGAGAGAGCGCGCGCGAGCACGAGAGAGAGAGCGCGAGCACGAGAGAGAGAGCGCGAGCACGAGAGAGAGCGCGCGAGCACGAGAGAGGAGAGCGCGCGAGCACGAGAGAGGGAGAGCGCGCGAGCACGAGAGAGAGCGCGCGACACGAGAGAGAGAGAGCGCGCGAACACGAGAGAGAGAGAGCGCGCGAGAGAGAGCGCGCGAGCACGAGAGAGGGAGAGCGCGCGAGCACGAGAGAGGGAGAGCGCGCGAGCACGAGAGAGAGAGAGCGCGCGAGCACGAGAGAGGGAGAGCGCGCGAGCACGAGAGAGGGAGAGCGCGCGAGCACGAGAGAGGGAGAGCGCGCGAGCACGAGAGAGGAGAGCGCGCGAGCACGAGAGAGGAGAGCGCGCGAGCACGAGAGAGGAGAGCGCGCGAGCACGAGAGAGGGAGAGCGCGCGAGCACGAGAGAGGGAGAGCGCGCGAGCACGAGAGAGGGAGAGCGCGCGAGCACGAGAGAGGGAGAGCGCGCGAGCACGAGAGAGGGAGAGCGCGCGAGCACGAGAGAGGGAGAGCGCGCGAGCACGAGAGAGGGAGAGCGCGCGAGCACGAGAGAGGGAGAGCGCGCGAGCACGAGAGAGGGAGAGCGCGCGAGCACGAGAGAGGGAGAGCGCGCGAGCACGAGAGAGGGAGAGCGCGCGAGCACGAGAGAGGGAGAGCGCGCGAGCACGAGAGAGGGAGAGCGCGCGAGCACGAGAGAGGGAGAGCGCGCGAGCACGAGAGAGGGAGAGCGCGCGAGCACGAGAGAGGGAGAGCGCGCGAGCACGAGAGAGGGAGAGCGCGCGAGCACGAGAGAGGGAGAGCGCGCGAGCACGAGAGAGAGAGAGAGCGAGCACGAGAGAGAGAGAGAGCGAGCACGAGAGAGAGCGCGCGAGCACGAGAGAGAGAGCGCGCGAGCACGAGAGAGCGCGCGCGAGCACGAGAGAGCGCGCGCGAGCACGAGAGAGAGAGCGCGCGAGCACGAGAGAGAGAGCGCGAGCACGAGAGAGAGAGCGCGAGCACGAGAGAGAGAGCGCGAGCACGAGAGAGAGAGCGCGCGAGCACGAGAGAGAGAGAGCGCGCACGCGAGCACAAGGCACGAGAGAGAGAGCGCGCACGCGGAGCAGAGAGAGAGAGCGCACGCGAGCACGAGAGAGAGAGCGCACGCGAGCACGAGAGAGAGAGCGCACGCGAGCACGAGAGAGAGAGCGCACGCGAGCACGAGAGAGAGAGAGAGCGCACGCGAGCACGAGAGAGAGAGAGAGCGCACGCGAGCACGAGAGAGAGAGAGAGAGAGCGCGCGAGCGAGCGAGAGAGAGAGAGAGCGCGCGAGCACGAGAGAGAGAGAGAGCGCGCGAGCACGAGAGAGAGAGAGCGCGCGAGCACGAGAGAGAGAGAGCGCGCGAGCACGAGAGAGAGCGCGCGAGCACGAGAGAGAGAGAGCGCGCGAGCACGAGAGAGAGAGAGCGCGCGAACACGAGAGAGAGAGAGCGCGCGAACACGAGAGAGAGAGAGCGCGCGAACACGAGAGAGAGCGCGCGAACACGAGAGAGAGAGAGCGCGCGAGAGAGAGCGCGCGAGCACGAGAGAGAGAGAGCGCACGAGAGAGAGAGAGAGAGAGCGCGCGAGCACGAGAGAGAGAGAGCGCGCGAGCACGAGAGAGAGAGAGCGCGCGAGCACGAGAGAGAGAGAGCGCGCGAGCACGAGAGAGAGAGAGCGCGCGAGCACGAGAGAGAGAGAGCGCGCGAGCACGAGAGAGGGAGAGCGCGCGAGCACGAGAGAGAGAGAGCGCGCGAGCACGAGAGAGGGAGAGCGCGCGAGCACGAGAGAGGGAGAGCGCGCGAGCACGAGAGAGGGAGAGCGCGCGAGCACGAGAGAGGGAGAGCGCGCGAGCACGAGAGAGGGAGAGCGCGCGAGCACGAGAGAGGGAGAGCGCGCGAGCACGAGAGAGGGAGAGCGCGCGAGCACGAGAGAGGGAGAGCGCGCGAGCACGAGAGAGGGAGAGCGCGCGAGCACGAGAGAGGGAGAGCGCGCGAGCACGAGAGAGGGAGAGCGCGCGAGCACGAGAGAGGGAGAGCGCGCGAGCACGAGAGAGGGAGAGCGCGCGAGCACGAGAGAGGGAGAGCGCGCGAGCACGAGAGAGGGAGAGCGCGCGAGCACGAGAGAGGGAGAGCGCGCGAGCACGAGAGAGGGAGAGCGCGCGAGCACGAGAGAGGGAGAGCGCGCGAGCACGAGAGAGGGAGAGCGCGCGAGCACGAGAGAGGGAGAGCGCGCGAGCACGAGAGAGGGAGAGCGCGCGAGCACGAGAGAGGGAGAGCGCGCGAGCACGAGAGAGGGAGAGCGCGCGAGCACGAGAGAGGGAGAGCGCGCGAGCACGAGAGAGAGAGAGAGCGAGCACGAGAGAGAGAGAGAGCGAGCACGAGAGAGAGCGCGCGAGCACGAGAGAGAGAGCGCGCGAGCACGAGAGAGCGCGCGCGAGCACGAGAGAGCGCGCGCGAGCACGAGAGAGAGAGCGCGCGAGCACGAGAGAGAGAGCGCGAGCACGAGAGAGAGAGCGCGCGAGCACGAGAGAGAGAGAGAGCGCGCACGCGAGCACAAGGCACGAGAGAGAGAGCGCGCACGCGAGCACGAGAGAGAGAGCGCACGCGAGCACGAGAGAGAGAGCGCACGCGAGCACGAGAGAGAGAGCGCACGCGAGCACGAGAGAGAGAGCGCACGCGAGCACGAGAGAGAGAGCGCACGCGAGCACGAGAGAGAGAGAGAGCGCACGCGAGCACGAGAGAGAGAGAGAGCGCACGCGAGCACGAGAGAGAGAGAGAGAGAGCGCGCGAGCGAGCACGAGAGAGAGAGAGAGCGCGCGAGCACGAGAGAGAGAGAGAGCGCGCGAGCACGAGAGAGAGAGAGAGCGCGCGAGCACGAGAGAGAGAGAGCGCGCGAGCACGAGAGAGAGCGCGCGAGCACGAGAGAGAGAGAGCGCGCGAGCACGAGAGAGAGAGAGCGCGCGAACACGAGAGAGAGAGAGCGCGCGAACACGAGAGAGAGAGAGCGCGCGAACACGAGAGAGAGAGAGCGCGCGAACACGAGAGAGAGAGAGCGCGCGAACACGAGAGAGAGAGAGCGCGCGAGAGAGAGCGCGCGAGCACGAGAGAGAGAGAGCGCACGAGAGAGAGAGAGAGAGAGCGCGCGAGCACGAGAGAGAGAGAGCGCGCGAGCACGAGAGAGAGAGAGCGCGCGAGCACGAGAGAGAGAGAGCGCGCGAGCACGAGAGAGGGAGAGCGCGCGAGCACGAGAGAGGGAGAGCGCGCGAGCACGAGAGAGGGAGAGCGCGCGAGCACGAGAGAGGGAGAGCGCGCGAGCACGAGAGAGGGAGAGCGCGCGAGCACGAGAGAGGGAGAGCGCGCGAGCACGAGAGAGGGAGAGCGCGCGAGCACGAGAGAGGGAGAGCGCGCGAGCACGAGAGAGGGAGAGCGCGCGAGCACGAGAGAGGGAGAGCGCGCGAGCACGAGAGAGGGAGAGCGCGCGAGCACGAGAGAGGGAGAGCGCGCGAGCACGAGAGAGGGAGAGCGCGCGAGCACGAGAGAGGGAGAGCGCGCGAGCACGAGAGAGGGAGAGCGCGCGAGCACGAGAGAGGGAGAGCGCGCGAGCACGAGAGAGGGAGAGCGCGCGAGCACGAGAGAGGGAGAGCGCGCGAGCACGAGAGAGAGAGCGCGCGAGCACGAGAGAGAGAGCGCGCGAGCACGAGAGAGAGAGCGCGCGAGCACGAGAGAGAGAGAGCGCGCGAGCACGAGAGAGAGAGCGCGCGAGAGAGAGAGAGCGCGCGAGCACGAGAGAGAGAGCGCGAGCACGAGAGAGAGAGCGCGAGCACGAGAGAGAGAGCGCGCGAGCACGAGAGAGAGAGCGCGCGAGCACGAGAGAGAGAGCGCGAGCACGAGAGAGAGAGCGCGAGCACGAGAGAGAGAGAGAGAGCGCGAGCACGAGAGAGAGAGCGCGAGCACGAGAGAGAGAGAGAGAGCGCGAGCACGAGAGAGAGAGAGAGAGCGCGCGAGCACGAGAGAGAGAGAGAGCGCGCGAGCACGAGAGAGAGAGAGAGAGAGCGCGCGAGCACGAGAGAGAGCGCGCGAGCACGAGAGAGAGAGAGAGCGCGCGAGCACGAGAGAGAGAGAGCACGCGAGCATGAGAGAGAGAGAGAGCGAGCACGAGAGAGAGAGCTCGCGAGCACGAGAGAGAGCGCGCGAGCACGAGAGAGAGAGCGCGCGAGAGCGCGCGCGAGCACGAGAGAGAGAGAGAGCGCGCACGCGAGCACGAGGCACGAGAGAGAGAGCGCGCACGCGAGCACGAGAGAGAGAGAGCGCACGCGAGCACGAGAGAGAGAGAGCGCGCGAGCGAGCACGAGAGAGAGAGCGCGCGAGCGAGCACGAGAGAGAGAGCGCGCGAGCGAGCACGAGAGAGAGAGAGCGCGCGAGCGAGCACGAGAGAGAGAGAGCGCGCGAGCGAGCACGAGAGAGAGAGAGCGCGCGAGCGAGCACGAGAGAGAGAGAGCGCGCGAGCGAGCACGAGAGAGAGAGAGCGCGCGAGCGAGCACGAGAGAGAGAGAGAGCGCGCGAGCGAGCACGAGAGATAGAGAGAGCGCGCGAGCACGAGAGAGAGAGAGAGCGCGCGAGCACGAGAGAGAGAGAGAGCGCGCGAGCACGAGAGAGGGAGAGCGCGCGAGCACGAGAGAGGGAGAGCGCGCGAGCACGAGAGAGGGAGAGCGCGCGAGCACGAGAGAGGGAGAGCGCGCGAGAGAGAGAGAGCGCGCGAGCACGAGAGAGAGAGCGCGCGAGAGAGAGAGAGCGCGCGAGCACGAGAGAGAGAGCGCGAGCACGAGAGAGAGAGCGCGAGCACGAGAGAGAGAGCGCGCGAGCACGAGAGAGAGAGCGCGCGAGCACGAGAGAGAGAGCGCGAGCACGAGAGAGAGAGAGAGAGCGCGAGCACGAGAGAGAGAGCGCGAGCACGAGAGAGAGAGAGAGAGCGCGAGCACGAGAGAGAGAGAGAGAGCGCGCGAGCACGAGAGAGAGAGAGAGAGAGCGCGCGAGCACGAGAGAGAGAGAGAGAGAGCGCGCGAGCACGAGAGAGAGCGCGCGAGCACGAGAGAGAGAGAGAGCGCGCGAGCACGAGAGAGAGAGAGCGCGCGAGCATGAGAGAGAGAGAGAGCGAGCACGAGAGAGAGAGCTCGCGAGCACGAGAGAGAGCGCGCGAGCACGAGAGAGAGAGCGCGCGAGAGCGCGCGCGAGCACGAGAGAGAGAGAGAGCGCGCACGCGAGCACGAGGCACGAGAGAGAGAGCGCGCACGCGAGCACGAGAGAGAGAGAGCGCACGCGAGCACGAGAGAGAGAGAGCGCGCGAGCGAGCACGAGAGAGAGAGCGCGCGAGCGAGCACGAGAGAGAGAGCGCGCGAGCGAGCACGAGAGAGAGAGAGCGCGCGAGCGAGCACGAGAGAGAGAGAGCGCGCGAGCGAGCACGAGAGAGAGAGAGCGCGCGAGCGAGCACGAGAGAGAGAGAGCGCGCGAGCGAGCACGAGAGAGAGAGAGCGCGCGAGCGAGCACGAGAGAGAGAGAGAGCGCGCGAGCGAGCACGAGAGATAGAGAGAGCGCGCGAGCACGAGAGAGAGAGAGAGCGCGCGAGCACGAGAGAGAGAGAGAGCGCGCGAGCACGAGAGAGAGAGAGAGCGCGCGAGCACGAGAGAGAGAGAGAGCGCGCAATCGAGCACGAGAGAGAGAGAGAGCGCGCAAGCGAGCACGAGAGAGAGAGCGCGCAAGCGAGCACGAGAGAGGGGGAGAGCGCGCGAGCACGAGAGAGGGAGAGCGCGCGAGCACGAGAGAGAGAGAGCGCGCGAGCACGAGAGAGGGAGAGCGCGCGAGCACGAGAGAGAGAGAGCGCGCGAGCACGAGAGAGAGAGAGCGCGTGAGCACGAGAGAGAGAGAGCGCGTGAGCACGAGAGAGAGAGAGCGCGCGAGCACGAGAGAGAGAGAGAGAGCGCGAGCACGAGAGAGAGAGAGAGCACGAGCACGAGAGAGAGAGAGAGCGCGCGAGCACGAGAGAGAGAGCGCGCGAGCACGAGAGAGAGAGAGAGCGCGCGAGCACGAGAGAGAGAGAGAGCGCGCGAGCACGAGAGAGAGCGAGCACGAGAGAGAGAGAGCGCGCAAGCACGAGAAAGCGCGCGAGCACGAATCAGGAGCTGGAACCCTGATTGATACGTTCCCCCAACCCAATGAACCCAATTCTCTGTCCCACACCTCTTTCCAACCTTCCCCCCCGCCCCCCCTGTCCACTCCCTGCAAGTGCTGTCTTGCTTGAGATGAAAGGGCGTACAAGAGATTTATAAACAGGAACATTGCAGCTACAAATACGTTAATCAGCCTCATGCATAATTAAGCGGCGGCGTTTGCAAGATACCCAGCACCTGGTCTGCGGAGTCATGGAGAGAGCACCGTCAATAATTGATCGGTTGGGCCTGTGCTCATTGGAGTTTAGACGAACGAGAGGCGATCTTACTGAAATGTATAAGATACTGAGGGGGCTGGGCAGGGTGGATGCAGAGAGGATGTTTCCCCCCGTGGGGGAATCGAGAACTAGGGGGCACATAGTCTCAGAATAAGGGGCCGCCCATTTAAAACTGAGATGAGGAGGAATTTCTTCTCAGAGGGTTGTAAATCTGTGGAATTCTCTGCCTGAGAGAGCTGTGGGGGCCGGGACATTGAATATATTTAAGGTGGAGATAGACAGATTTTTGAGCGATAAGGGAGTGAAGGGTTATGGGGAGCGGGCGGGGAAGTGGAGCTGAGTCCATGATCGGATCAGCCGTGATCTTATTGAATGGCGGAGCAGGCTCGAGGGGCCGAATGGCCGACTCCTGCTCCTAGTTCTTATGTCCTTATCACTTCCAGCCACGTGGCGGATTTGACATCTGAAGCAACAGAATTCTGTAAGGAATGGCGGTGGTCACTTCAGGTGCAAGGCCGCTGTGAATGGGGAAAGGGGTGAGCGAGAGAGAGCAGGCTTTCCGTGGGCTCACCATTTCGCCACGGTTTCAGAGGCTGGCACGGAGTGGTGTGGGGGATGGCCAGAGCTGGTGCGTGGTACGCTGGGAGTAATGGGGGAAGGGCCACAGAGGGAAGGAGAGAGCTGTGGTGTGGGGGAAAGAGTCCAGAACGACCCCCAGAGAGAAGAAATTCCTCCTCATCTCAGTTTTAAATGGGTGACCCCCTTATTCTGAAACTATGTGCCCCCTAGTTCTCGATTCCCCCACGAGGGGAAACATCCTCTCTGCATCCACCCTGTCCAGCCCCCTCAGTATCTTATACGTTTCAATAAGATCACCTCTCATTCGTCTAAACTCCAATGAGTATCGGCCCAACCTGCCTTCATAAGACAACGCCTTCATCTCAGGAATCAACCTGGTGAGCCTTCTCTGAACTGCCTCCAATGCAAGTATATCACTCCTTAAATACAGAGCCCAAAACTGTACGCAGTACTCCAGGTGTGGTCTCACCAACAGTTGTAGCAGGACTTCCCTACTTTCATACGCCGTCCCCCTTGCAATAAAAGGAGCTGGTCGAGTGTGGTCAGTGCTTCGATGCTGGGGATGTTGGCCTGGTCGAGGACGCTAACGTTGGTGCGTCTGTCCTCTCGGGGGATTTGCAGGATCTTGGGCGGGCCACATTGTTCACATGCCAGACACGAGACTCCCCAAAGCAAGCGCTCCACTCGGAACTCCTTCACGGCAAACGAGCCAAAAGGTGGGCAGAGGAAACGTTACAAGGGACCACCCTCAAAGCCTCCCTGATAAAGTGCAACATCCCCACCGACACCTGGGAGCCCCTGGGCCCAAAGACCAGTCCCTCCCAAGTGGAGGAAGTGCATCCGGGAGGGCGCTGAGCACCTCGAGTCTCGTCGCCGAGAGCGTGCAGAAACCAAGCGCAGGCAGCGGAAGGAGCGTGCGGCAAACCAGTCCCACCCTCCCCTTCCCTCAACCACTGTCTGTCCCACCTGTGACAGGGACTGTGGCTCTCGTATTGGACTGTTCGGCCACCGTACTCATTTTTAGAGTGGAAGCAAGTCTTCCTCGATTCCGAGGGACTGCCGATGAGGATGCAATAAAGGCCAACAGTTCATTTGCCTTCCTCATTACTTACTGTACCTGCAATGCTAACTTGTTGTGTTTCATGCACAAGGACCCCCAAGATCTGTCCCGAAAGACGGCCGAGCCAGCCGGTGAAGAGACTCAGCCACCCTGTGCAATTGCCCGGTGGCAGCACATGCGCAGAACCAGCACCAGGACCCAGGAGACACCGGATCAAGTCAGCCTGGTCATCTGAGGATTGTCGGGAGCTCGTCCCCAGGCAGTAAAGATCACCGCTGGGGCAACGGCACTGCCTTCAAAACAACTGCAAGAGCATGCTTCCGTGTACGATCGCGAAGAGGGAAGGGTGGTTAACAGGGATACTCCACTGATGGGGGAGACTAGAACTAGGGGGGCATAATCTTAGAATAAGGGGCCGCCCATTTAAAACTGAGATGAGGAGGAATTCCTTCTCTCAGAGGGTTGTAAATCTGTGGAATTCGCTGCCTCAGAGGGCTGTGGAAGCCGGGACATTGAATAAATTTGAGACAGAGATAGACAGCTTCTTAACCGATAAGGGATTAAGGGGGCGGGCAGGGAAGTGGAGCTGAGTCCATGATCGGATCAGCCATGATCGTATGAAATGGCGGAGCAGGCTCGAGGGGCCGAATGGCCGACTCCTGCTCCTATTTCTTATGTTCTTATGAAGATAAATGGGCGGACGTTTGGCAGATGAAACACAACGCACAGAAGTGTGAGTTTGGATGGAAGAATGCGAGATCAAGACACACAATTTTAAAGGGGGTGCACGGACTGACAGACCTGGGGGGTGCTTGTGCACAGACCTTTGAAGGTGGCGTGGCAGGTTAACCAAGCAGTTGATAAAGCCTACGGGATCCTCGGCTTTATAAACCGATGCACAGAGCACAAACACCAGTAAGTTATGCTAAAGCACCAGTTCGGCCCCGGCAGGAGTATCGCCATCAATTCTGGGCACCGCATTTTCGGGAAGGATGCGAAGATTTTGGAGAGGGTGCAGAGGGGATTTACGAGAATGGTTCCAGAGATGGGGGATTTACAATTGACTGGAGAAGCTGGCGTTGTTCCCCTCAGAGCAGAGAAAGCGAAGGGGAGATTGGGTAGAGGTGTTTAAAATCATGAGGGATTAAGATAAGAGTAATTAAGGAGAAACGGTTTCCGTTGGCGGAAGGGTCGAGAACCAGAGGGCACGGATTTAAGGCGATCGGCAGAAGAACCAGAGGCGACATGAGGAAAAACGTTTTTACACAGCGAGCAGTTAACTTAGAAACATAGAAAATAGGTGCAGGAGCAGGCCATTCGGCCCTTCGAGCCTGCACCGCCATTCAATATGATCATGGCTGATCATGCAACTTCAGTACCCCATTCCTGCTTTCTCTCCATACCCCCTGATCCCTTCAGCCGTAAGGGCCACATCTAACTCCCTTCTGAATATATACAACGAACTGGCCTCAACAACTCTCTGTGGTAGAGAATTCCACAGGTTCACAATTCTCTGAGTGAAGAAGTTTCTCCTCATCTCGGTCCTAAATGGCTTACCCCTTATCCTTAGACTGTGACCCCTGGTTCTGGACTTCCCCAACATCGGGAACATTCTTCCTGCATCTAACCTGTCCAGTCCCGTCAGAATTTTATATGCTTCTATGAGATCCCCTCTCACTCTTCTAAACTCCAGTGAATGTAAGCCTAGTCGATCCAGTCTTTCTTCATGTCAGTCCTGCCATCCCGGGAATCAGTCTGGTGAACCTTCGCTGCACTCCCTCAATAGCAAGAATGTCCTTCCTCAGATTAGGAGACCAAAACTGCACACAATACTCCAGGTGAGGCCTCACCGAGGCCCTGTACAACTGCAGTAAGACCTCCCTGCTCCTATACTCCTTCTCGCTTTGAAGGTCAACGTGCCATTTGCTTTCTTTACTGCCAAGCTGGTCTTCAGAGCGAGAGGATTTGTGTTAGGATTTGGAATGTCCTGCAAGATAGGGTGTTGGAGGCAGAGTCAATAGTAGCCTTCAAAAGGGAACTGGGTAATCACTTGAAGGAGAAAAAAATTGCAGGGTATGGGGAAAGAGGAGGGAGTGGGACTGACTGCGATGCTCTTCAAAAGAGCCGTCGCAGACTCGATGGGCCGAATGGCCTCCTTCTGTACTGTGCTATTTTAAGAACATATGATTTAAACAGCTGGCGGAAACAACCCCGACATCTCAACAAACCCGCTTAAAACGTACGAGTGTTCCAAGAGGGGACGGGCACGGAGCCACAAGCCAGTAGTTACTGGGAAGGAAGTCATTTTATAATAGTTTCCAAATTACCAAGTGCAGCTGAAACGTTTTCAATGGAGCAAGGCTTTCTTCCACGGCAAGCTTTTAATTAAAACCAGGTTTAGAGAGAGAGAGAGAGAGAGAGAATATACGACTTAGAACCCGCATGCCTGGAGTCGACACGCTTCAAAGGAATTCACTGTACGCGAGGCCCCTGGGGATGCTCGAGAGCCAGATGTACACGCGTTCTCTCTTCCTCGTCAGCTGTGGCTCAGTGGGTAGCACTCTCGCCCGAGTCAGAAGGTTGCAGGTTCGAGTCCCACTCCAGGTACTTAAGCACAAAAGTCTAGGCCGACACTCCCAGTGCAGTGCTGAGGGAGCGCCGCACTGTCGGAGGGGCGGTGCTGAGGGAGCGCCGCACTGTCGGAGGGGCAGTACTGAGGGAGCGCCGCACTGTCGGAGGGGCAGTACTGAGGGAGCGCCGCACTGTCGGAGGGGCGGTGCTGAGGGAGCGCCGCACTGTCGGAGGGGCAGTACTGAGGGAGCGCCGCACTGTCGGAGGGGCAGTACTGAGGGAGCGCCGCGCTGTCGGAGGGGCAGTACTGAGGGAGCGCCGCGCTGTCGGAGGGGCGGCGCTGAGGGAGCTCCGCACTGTCGGAGGGGCGGCACTGAGGGAGCGCCGCGCTGTCGGAGGGGCTGCGCTGAGGGAGCGCCGCACTGTCGGAGGGGCTGCGCTGAGGGAGCGCCGCGCTGTCGGAGGGGCGGCGCTGAGGGAGCGCCGCTCTGTCGGAGGGGCGGCACTGAGGGAGCGCTGCGCTGTTGAGTTGCCGTCATTCGGATGAGACATAAAACAGTGGCCCCGTCTGCCCTCGCGGGTGGCCGTAAACGATCCCACAGCTACTTTTGGAAGGCCAGGGAGTTCTCCTGTGTCCTGGGGCCAATATTTATCCCACAAACACTTAAACAATTCATTGACAATCCAACACTTGGCAGAGTGCACAGGCTCGCGTTTTATTTTATCTCTGACACACGCATCTGTGTGTAATCTCGAGAACATGCATTGAAGGTGCAGCGATACAATGCACTCAGTCATGTATGCACCGAGCTGGAGCCTGGACTTGCCTGGAGACTGATACCAAATGAAAGACTCACCCTGCAAGAATGCTGGGGAGTTCCTGCTGCATTAGTCAGGCTCAGCGAAGCCACTGAGGAAGAAATGACTGCCAGGAAACAACTGGTTTTCCTGCTCAGGTACTGGAGGCAAACATTGCCCCGAGACACACAAGAGTAACCGTGAGCTGTCGACACCCAGTTAATCTGATTGTGGGTAAACACTGCGTTAAATTTAACTCCATCGGCATCCAAACAGACCCACAACTTTTCAAATCCCTCCACCACCTCGTTCCCCCCCCCCACCCTACCTCGGTGTAAGCCCCTCCAGCCTCACAACCCTCCGAGATCTGTGCGCTCCTCCAATTCTGCCCTCTCGCGTATCTCCAATTTCCACGCTGCACCATTGGCGGCTTTGCCTTCAGCTGCCTGGGGCCCCAAGCTCTGGAATTCCCTCCCTCAACCTCTCTCCTCCTTTAAGACGCTCCTTAAAAACTGACCCCTTTCACCAAGTCTATCCTAATTATCAGGGCCCAGAAGAGGCGAGGGCCCAGGGGGCAGCACGGGCCCAGCCCACACTGTGCGATATGTGTGGGCGCACTGGGTCCGTGCAGCAGAGCTGGTCTCCAGTCGTCCTGGTTCAACCCTTGCCCCTGGACCAAGACCTGGCTCTGTCGAGCCCCGTGTGGTGGCTGGTGTGCAACGGCCACTCCACGTTAAAAAAAAATCCACCCACAGGCACCTTCCGCCCTTCAGGATGTAGTTCGGGATCCGGAATATCAGGTCCTTCATTGAAACATCTGTGAACTCATGTGGAAGCAAGTCATCCTCGTTCGAGGGACCGCCTATGATGATGATGAATATCTCCTTGTGCGGCTTTGTGTCAGATTTTCGTTGATTCCAGTGAAGCGCCTTGGGACGTTTTACTACATTAAAGGCGCTATGTAAATGCGAGTTGTTGTAATATAAAGAAAAAAAGGACCATCCGAGAGCCAATTGGGCTTTTGGCAAAAATGTGATAGATGCATGGTCATTTTATTGCAAGGGGGATAGAGTATAAAAGCAGAGAAGTCCTGCTACAACTGTACAGGGTATGGGTGAGGCCACACCTGGAGTACTGCGTGCAGTTTTGCTCTCCGTATTTAAGGATATACTTGCTTTGGAGGCAGTTCAGAGAAGGTTCACTCGGTTGATTCCGGAGATTGAGGGGGTTGACTTATGAGGAAAGGTTGAGGAGTTTGGGCCTCTACTCATTGGAGTTCAGAAGAATGAGAGGTGATCTTATCGAAACGTATCAGATTATGAGGGGGGCTCGACAAGGTGGATGCAGAGAGGATGTTTCCACTGATGGGGGAGACTAGAACTAGGGGGCACGGTCTTAGAATAAGGGGCCGCCCATTTAAAACTGAGATGAGGAGAAATTTCTTCTGAGGGTTGTAAATCTGTGGAATTCGCTGCCCCAGAGAGCTGTGGAGGCTGGGACATTGAATATATTTAAGGTGGAGATAGACAGATCTTTGTGCGATAGGGGAGTCAAGGGTTATGGGGAGCGGGCAGGGAAGTGGAGCTGAGTCCATGATCGGATCAGCCATGATCGTATTGAATGGCGGAGCAGGCTCGAGGGGCCGAATGGCCGACTCTTGCTCCTATTTCTCATGTTCTTTACTGCTGCCTCATGTTCGTTTCTCCCGGTGTCCAGAGAACATAACTGTTGGTGTTTTATCAATGGGATCTATAATTAGTGCGGTATGCAGTGATATCAACAGCCAGGATTGCATCTCTTCAACCATCTCTGCAGTAACTTGTCCAACTCCTTTACCCAGCCAGCTACTGTTCCACACACACCACCCCCCCCCACACCCTTTTCCTGGTTTCTCTCCTCCTTCCCCCACCCCCTCCTGCCCTCGCTTCTGCCCCCATCCCCCCATCATCCCCGTAAGCAGCTGCTTGGCCTGCTTTGTTCAGGCGGGAAAGATATATCTCAAACTGTCCCGAGAGTCTCGGTCGGAACAGAGTTTCAAGAACAGGAAGCAGCAAGGACGAGGAGCCCAGAGGCTGATCTCACCGCATGCTATCAGTGGGACACCACAGATAGACAACCATGTCCACACACACATCCACTACACCCCACACATACACATCCCACCCACACACACACACATCCCCACCCCCCCCGCACACACACACATCCCCACCCCCCCCCGCACACACACACATCCCCACCCCCCCCCCCACACACACCCCCACACACACATCCCCACACCCCCCCACACACACATCCCCACCCCCCCCGCACACACACATCCCCACCCCCCCCACACACACACACATCCCACCCCCCCGCACACACACATCCCCACCCCCCCCCCCACACACACCCCCACATACACATCCCACCCACACACACACACATCCCACCCCCCCACACACACACACATCCCCACCCCCCCGACACACACACACATCCCCACCCCCCGACACACACACACATCCCCACCCCCCCACACACACACACATCCCCACCCCCCACACACACACACATCCCCACCCCCCCACACACACACACATCCCCACCCCCCCGCACACACACATCCCCACCCCCCCCGCACACACACATCCCCACCCCCCCCCCCACACACACATCCCCACCCCCCCCACACACACACACACACACACATCCCCCCCCCCGACACACACACACACACACATCCCCCACCCCCCCCGCACACACACATCCCCACCCCCCCACACACACACACATCCCCACCCCCCCGCACACACACACATCCCCACCCCCCCACACACACACACATCCCACCCCCCCACTCCCCCACACATCCCCACCCCCCCACACACACACACATCCACTACACCCCATACATACACATCCCACCCACACACACACACACACATCCCCACCCCCCACACACACACACACACATCCCCACCCCCCCACACACACACATCCCCACACACACACATCCCCACCCCCCCCACACACACACACACATCCCCACCCCCCCCACACACACACACATCCCCACACACACACATCCCCACCCCCCCCACACACACACAC
>NW_027253108.1:0-17920 GCF_044704955.1 Pristiophorus japonicus | reverse complement strand
CTTCCCCCCCCCCTTCCGCACGCACGCATTCTCCCCCCCCTCCCCCACGCACTCTCTCCTCACGCACTCTCTCCCACGCACTCTCTCCCCACGCACTCTCTCCCCCACGCACTCTCTCCCCACGCACTCTCTCCCCCACGCACTCTCTCCCCCACGCACTCTCTCCCCACGCACTCTCTCCCCACGCACTCTCTCCCCCACGCACTCTCTCCTCACGCACTCTCTCCCCCACGCACTCTTTCCCCCCCCCCACCCCACGCACTCTCTTCCCCCCCTCCCCACGCACTCTCTTCCCCCCCTCCACAACGCGCACTCCTCCCTCTCCGCACACTCTTCCCCCCCCTCCCCCACGTACTCTCTCTCCCCCCTCCCCCACGCACCTCTCTCCCCCCTCCCCCACGCACTCTCTCTCCCCACGCACTCTCTCCCCCCTCCCCCACGCACACTTTCTCCCCCTCCCCCACGTACTCTCTTCCCCCCCCTCCCCCACGCACACTCGCCCCCTCCCACGCACTCTCCCCCCTCTCCTCTCCCCCCCCCACGCACTCTTCCCCCCCCCCTCACGCACTCTTCACCCCCCCCACGCACTCCCCCCCCCCCCCCACGCACTCCCACCCCCACCCCACGCACTCTCTCTGCCACCCCCACCCCCACCCCCGCGCACTCTCTCCCCCCTCCCCCGCGCACTCTCCCCCCTTCCCCCCTCCCCCACGCACTCGCCACCCCCACGCACTCTCCCCCCCCCACCCCCACACACTCTTTTCCCCCCCACGCACTCTTTCCCCCCCCCACGCACTCTTTCCCCCCCCCCCACGCACTCTTTCCCCCCCCCCACGCACTCTTTTCCCCCCCACATGCACTCTTCCCCCCCCCCATGCACTCTTCCCCCCCCCCCACGCACTCTTTCCCCCCCCCCAACGCACTCTTCCCCCACGCACTTTTCCCCCCCCACGCACTCTTCCCCCCCCCCCACGCACTCTTTCCCCCCCCCCACGCGCTCTCTTCCCCCCCTCCCCCACGCGTTCTCTCTCCCCCCATCCCCCACGCGTTCTCTCTCCCCCCTCCCCCCTCCCCCACGCGTTCTCTCTCTCCCCCCTCCCCCACGCGTTCTCTCTCTCCCCCCTCCCCCACGCGTTCTCTCTCTCCCCCCTCCCCCACGCACTCTCTCCCCCCTCCCCCACGCGTTCTCTCTCTCCCCCCTCCCCCACGCACTCTCTTCCCCCCTCACCCACGCACTCTCTACCCCCTCTCCCCCACGCACTCTCTCCCCCCTCTCCCCCACGCACTCTCTCCCCCCTCTCCCACGCACTCTCTTTCCCCCCTCCCCCACGCACTCTCTACCCCCTCTCCCCCACGCACTCTCTCCCCCCTCCCCCACGCACTCTCTCCCCCCTCCCCCACGCACTCTCTCCCCCCTCCCCCACGCACTCTCTCCCCCTCTCCCCCACGCACTCTTTTCCCCCCCACGCACTCTTTCCCCCCCACGCACTCTTCCCCCCCCCCATGCACTCTTCCCCCCCCCATGCACTTTCCCCCCCCCCCAACGCACTCTTCCCCCACGCACTCTTTTCCCCCCCACGCACTCTTCCCCCCCCACATGCACTCTTCCCCCCACGCACTCTTCCCCCCCCCCCAACGCACTCTTCCCCCCCCCCAACGCACTCTTCCCCCCACGCACTCTTCCCCCCCCACGCACTCTTTCCCCCCCCCCCACGCACTCTCCCCCCCCCCCCCACGCGCTCTCTCCCCCCCTCCCCCACGCGTTCTCTCTCCCCCCTCCCCCCTCCCCCACGCGTTCTCTCTCTCCCCCCTCCCCCACGCACTCTCTTCCCCCCTCCCCCACGCACTCTCTACCCCCTCTCCCCCACGCACTCTCTCCCCCCTCCCCCACGCACTCTCTACCCCCTCTCCCCCACGCACTCTCTACCCCCTCTCCCCCACGCACTCTCTCCCCCCTCCCCCACGCACTCTCTTCCCCCTCTCCCACGCACTCTCTCCCCCCTCCCCCACGCACTCTCTCCCCCCTCCCCCACGCACTCTCTCCCCCCTCCCCCACGCACTCTCTTCCCCCCTCCCCCACGCACTCTCTACCCCCTCTCCCCCACGCACTCTCTCCCACCCCCCCACGCACTCTCTTCCCCCCTCTCCCACGCACTCTCTCCCCCCTCCCCCACGCACTCTCTCCCCCCTCCCCCACGCACTCTCTCCCCCCTCCCCCACGCACTCTCTTCCCCCCTCCCCCACGCACTCTCTCCCCCCTCCCCCACGCACTCTCTCCCCCCTCCCCCACGCACTCTCTTCCCCCCTCCCCCACGCACTCTCTACCCCCTCTCCCCCACGCACTCTCTCCCCCCTCCCCCACGCACTCTCTTCCCCCCTCCCCCACGCACTCTCTACCCCCTCTCCCCCACGCACTCTCTCCCCCCTCCCCCACGCACTCTCTCCCCCCTCCCCCACGCACTCTCTCCCCCTCTCCACCACGCACTCTCTCCCCCCCCCCCACGCACTCTCTTCCCCCCTCTCCCACGCACTCTCTCCCCCCTCCCCCACGCACTCTCTCCCCCTCCCCCACGCACTCTCTCCCCCCTCCCCCACGCACTCTCTCCCCCCTCCCCCACGCACTCTCTACCCCCTCTCCCCCACGCACTCTCTCCCCCCTCCCCCACGCACTCTCTTCCCCCCCTCCCCCACGCACTCTCTCCCCCCTCCCCCACGCACTCTCTCCCCCCTCCACCACGCACTCTCCCCCCCCCCACGCACTCTCTTCCCCCCTCTCCCACGCACTCTCTCCCCCCTCCCCCACGCACTCTCTCCCCCCTCCCCCACGCACTCTCTCCCCCCTCCCCCACGCACTCTCTCCCCCCTCCCCCACGCACTCTCTCCCCCCTCCCCCACGCACTCTCTCCCCCCTCCCCCACGCACTCTCTCCCCCCTCCCCCACGCACTCTCTCCCCCCTCCCCCACGCACTCTCTCCCCCCTCCCCCACGCACTCTCTCCCCCCTCCCCCACGCACTCTCTACCCCCTCTCCCCCACGCACTCTCTCCCCCCTCCCCCACGCACTCTCTACCCCCTCTCCCCCACGCACTCTCTTCCCCCCTCCCCCACGCACACTCTCCCCCCTCCCCCACGCACTCTCTACCCCCTCTCCCCCACGCACTCCCTCCCCCCTCCCCCACGCACTCTCTACCCCCTCTCCCCCACGCACTCTCTCCCCCCTCCCCCACGCACTCTCTTCCCCCCTCCCCCACGCACTCTCTCCCCCCTCCCCCACGCACTCTCTCCCCCTCCCCCACGCACTCTCTCCCTCCTCCCCCACGCACTCTCTCCCTCCTCCCCCACGCACTCTCTCCCTCCTCCCCCACGCACTCTCTCCCTCCTCCCCCACGCACTCTCTCCCTCCTCCCCCACGCGTTCTCTCCCCCCTCCCCCACGCACTCTCTCCCCCACGCACACTCCCCCCTCCCCCACGCACTCTCTCCCCCCTCCCCCACGCACTCTCTTCCCCCCCTCCCCCACGCACTCTCTTCCCCCCTCCCCCACGCACTCTCTCCCCCCTCCCCCACGCACTCTCTCCCCCCTCCCCCACGCACTCTCTTCCCCCCTCCCCCACGCACTCTCTCCCCCCTCCCCCACGCACTCTCTCCCCCCTCCCCCACGCACTCTCTCCCCCCTCCCCCACGCACTCTCTCCCCCCTCCCCCACGCACTCTCTCCCCCCTCCCCCACGCACTCTCTCCCCCCTCCCCCACGCACTCTCTCCCCCCTCCCCCACGCACTCTCTCCCCCCTCCCCCACGCACTCTCTCCCCCCTCCCCCACGCACTCTCTCCCCCCTCCCCCACGCACTCTCTCCCCCCTCCCCACGCACTCTCTCCCCCCTCCCCCACGCACTCTCTTCCCCCCTCCCCCACGCACTCTCTCCCCCCTCCCCCACGCACTCTCTCCCCCCTCCCCCACGCACTCTCTCCCCCTCCCCCACGCACTCTCTCCCCCCTCCCCACGCACTCTCTCCCCCCTCCCCCACGCACTCTCTTCCCCCCTCCCCCACGCACTCTCTCCCCCCTCCCCCACGCACTCTCTCCCCCCTCCCCCACTGCACTCTCTCCCCCCTCCCCCACGCACTCTCTTCCCCCCTCCCCCACGCACTCTCTCCCCCCTCCCCCACGCACTCTCTCCCCCCTCCCCCACGCACTCTTTTCCCCCCCCCCCACGCACTGGCAGTGGCAAATGGAATTCAATTCAGAGACGTGTGAGGTAATGTATTTGGGGAGGGCTACCAAGGCAAGGGAATACACATTAAATGGTAGGACACGGAGATGTGTCGCGGAACAAAGGAATCTTGGAGTGCAGGTCCACAGATCCCTGAATGTAGCAGGCCAGGTAGATGAGGTGGTTAAGAAGGCATATGGAATATTTGTCTTTATTAACCGAGGCATAGAAATAGGACGGAGTATAAATTAAGAAATAATGGAGGCTTGTAAGAAAGTTACCTCAATAATCATGGGCAATTTTAATCTTCATATTGATTGAACAAATCAAATTGGCAAAGGTAGCCTCAAGGAAGAGTTCATAGAGTGTATTCAGGATAGTTTCTTGGAACAATACGTTGTGGAACCAACCAGGGAGCAGACTATCTTCGATCTGGTAACGTGTAACTAATCTGGGTTAATTAATCTCATAGTGAAGGATGCTCTTGGGAAGAGTGATCATAACATGGTAGAATTTCAAATTCAGTTGGAGGGTGAGAAAGCTAGGTCTCAAACTAGTGTCCTGAACTTAAATAAAGGTAATTACAAAGGTATGAAGGCAGAGTTGGTTAAAGTGGACTGGGAAAATAGATTAAAGGGTATGACTGTAGAAAAACTATTTCATAACTCTCAGCAAAGATTTATTCCAGTGAGAAAAAAAGACTCTGAGAAGGATGAACCATCCATGGCTAAATAAGGAAGTAAAGGAGGGTTTTAAATTGAAAACAAAGGCATACAATGTTGCGAAGGATAGTGGAAGGTCAGAGGATTGGGAAATGTTTAGAAACCAGCAAAGGATGACAAAAAAAAATGATAGAGAGAAGATAACATATGAGAATAAATTAGCAAGAAACATAAAAACAGACAGGAAGAGCTTCTACAGGTATATGAAAAGGAAGAGAGTAGCTAAAGTAAACGTTGGTCCCCTAGAGAATAAAACTGGGGAATTAATGGGGGACGGAAATGGCGGTGAAATTGAACAAATATTTTGTATCGGTCTTCATGGTAGAAGACACTAAAAGCATCCCAATAATTGATAATCAAGGGGCTATTTTGTGGAGGAGACTTAAATCGATCACTATCACTGGAGATAAAGTACTCGGCAAACTAATAGGACTAAAGATGGACAAGTCCCCTGGACCTGATGGCCTGCATCCTAGGGTCTTAAAAGAAGTAGCTGCAGAGATAGTGGATGCATTGGTTGTAATCTACCAAAATTCCCTGTAATCTGGAGAGGTCCCAGCGGATTGGAAAACCGAAAATGTAACGTCCCGATTTTAAAAAAGGAGGGAGACAAAAAGCAGGAAACTATTGACCAGTTAGTCTAACATCTGTGGCTGAGAAAATGCTGGAGTCCATTATTAAGGAAGCAGTAGCAGGACATTTAGAAAATCATAATACAGTCAAGCAGAGTCAGCATGGTTTTATGAAAGGGAAATCATGTTTGACAAATTTGCAGGTGTTCTTTGAGGATGTAACGAGCAGGGTGGATAAGAGGGAACCAGTAGATGTCGTGTTTTTGGATTTCCAGAAGGCATTTGATAAGGTGCCACATAAAAGGTGCACAAGATAAAAGTCCACAGGGTTGGGTGTAATATATTAGCGTGGATAGAGGATTGGCTAACTAATAGAAACCAGAGAGTCGGGATAAATGGGTCATTGCCAACCTGAAAATCAGTAACTAGTGGGGTGCCACAGGGATCAGTGCTGGGGCCTCAACTATTTATAATTTATTTTAATGACTTGAATGAAGGGACCGAGTGTAATGTAGTCAAGTTTGCTTATACAAAGATGGGTGGGAAAGCAAGTTCTGAGGAGGATGTAAAGAATCTACAAAGGGAGAGAGATAGGCTCAGTAACTGGGCAAAAATTTGGCAGATAGAGTATAATGTGGGAAAATGTGAGGCTATCAACTTTAGTAGGAAAAATAAAAATGCAAATTATTATTTAAATGAGGAGAGATTACAAAATGCTGCGGTACAGAAGGACCTGGGGTTTCTTGTGCATGAAACACAAAAAGTTAGTATGCAGGTACAGCAAGTGATCAGGAAGGCAAATGAAATGTTGGCCTTTATTGCAAGGGGGATAGAGTATAAAAGCAGAGAAGTTCCACTCCAACTGGAGTACTGCGTACAGTTTTGGTCTCCTCATTTAAGAAGGCAGTTCAGAGAAGGTTCACGAGGTTGATTCCTGAGATGAAGGGGTTGTCATATGAAGAAAGGTTGAGCAGGTTGGGCAAAACTCGGAGTTTAGAAGAATGAGAGGTGATCTTACTGAAACGTATAAGATACTGAGGGCTGGACAGGGTAGATGCAGAGAGGATGTTTCCCCTCATGGGCAAATCTAGAACTTAGGGGGCATAGTTTCAGAATAAGGGGTCGCCCATTTAAGACAGAAATGAGGAGGAATTTCTTCTCTGAGGGCCATGAATCTTTGGAATTCTCTACTCCAGGGAGCTGTGGAGTCTGGGTCATTGAATAAATTTAAGATGGAGACAGACAGATTTTTGAATGACAAGGGAGTCGAGGGTTATGGGGACGGGCGGGGAAGTGGAGCTGAGTCCATGATCAGATCGGCCATGATCTTATTGAATGGCGGAGCAGGTTCGAGGGGCCGAATGGCCGACTTCTGCTCCTATTTCTTATGTTCTTAACACAAGAGTAGAGAGGTTATGCTTGAACTGTATAAAACACTGGTTAGGCCACAGCTGGAGTACTGCGTGCAGTTCTGGTCAACATTACAGGAAGGATGTGATTGCACGGGAGAGGGTGCAGAGGAGATTTACGAGGATGTTGCCAGGATTGGAGAATTTTAGCTATGAGCTATTGGATAGACTGGGTTTGTTTTCTTTGGAACAGAGAAAGCTGAGGGGTGACCTGATTGAGGTGTCTCAAAAGAGCGGTAGAGGCAGAAACCCTCACCACATTTAAAAAGTACTTGGATGTGCATCTGAAGTGCCGTAACCTACAGGGCGACGGACCGAGAACTAACCAGTATTTTATACAGTTCAAGCATAACCTCCTTGCTCTTGTATTGTATGCCTTGGTTAATAAAGGCAAGTATTCCGTATGCCTTCCTAACCACCTTATCTACCTGGTCTGCTACCTTCAGGGATCTGTGGACCTGCACTCCAAGGTCCCTTTGTTCCTCGACACTTCTCAGTGTCCTACCATTTAATGTGTATTCCCTTGCCTTGTTAGCTCTCCCCAAATACATTATCTCACACTTCTCCAGATTGAATTCCATTTGTCACTGTTCTGCCCACCTGATCTGTATTTTAATATCTTATTTTAATATCTTCCTGTAGTCCGCAGTTTTCTTCTTCATTATCAACCACACAGCCTATTTTTGTATCATCTGCAAACTTCTTAATCATATCCCCAACATTCAAGTCCAAGTCATTGATATATACCACAAAAAGCAAGGGAACCAGTACTGAGCCCTGTGGAACCCCACTGGATACAGCCTTCCAGTCACAAAACACCCATCAACCATTACCCTTTGCTTACTGCCTCGGAGCCAATTTTGGATCCAACTTGCCACTTTGCCCTGGATCCCATGGGCTTTTACTTTTGTGACCAGTCTGCCATGTGGGACCTTATCAAAAGCTTTGCTACAATCCATTACACTACATCGTACACACTGCCCTCATCGACCCTCCTGGTTACCTCCTCAAAAAATTCAATCAAGTTAGTCAGACACAACCTTCCCTTAACAAATCCATGCTGACTGTCCCTGATTAATCCTTGTCTTTCCAAATGACCGTTTTATCTTTGTTTTAAATGGGCGACCCCTTATTCTGAAACTATGCCCCCTAGTTCAAGATTCACCCACGTGGGGAAACATCCTTTCTGCATGTACTTTGTCCAGATCCCTCAGTATCTTATATGTTTCAGTAAGGTCATCTCTCATTCTTCTAAACTCCAATGAGTATAGGCCCAATCTGCTCAACCTTTCTTCATAAGACAACCTCTCCATCTCCGGAATCAACCTAGTGAACCTTCTCTAAACAGCCTCCAAAGCAAGTATATTCTTCCTTAAATAAGGAGAACAAAACTGTACGCAGTACTCCAGGTGTGGTCTCCATCATCATCATCATCATCATAGGCAGTCCCTCGGAATCGAGAAAAACTTGCTCCCACTCTAAAAGTGAGTTCTCGGGTGACTGTACAGTCCAATACAGGAATTACAGTCTCTCACAGGTTGGACAGACAGTGGTTGAAGGAAAGGGTGGGTGGGACAGGTTTTCCGCACACTCCTTCCGCTGCCTGCGCTTGTTTTCTGCATGCTCTCGGCGACGAGGCTCGAGGTGCTCAGCGCCCTCCCGGATACTCTTCCTTCATGCCCTGTACAGTTGTAGCAGGACTTCCCTACTTTTATACTCTATCTCCCTTGCAATAAAGGCCAACATTCCATTTGCCTTCCTGATCACTTGCTGTACCTGCATACTAACTTTTTGTGTTTCACGTACAAAGACCCCCAGATCTCTCTGTACTGCAGCATTTTATAATCTCTCTCCATTTACATTATAACTTGCTTTTTTATTCTTCCTACCAAAGTTGATAACCTCACATTTTCCCACATTATACTCCATCTGCCAAATTTTGCCCTGCCCTGACGAAGGGTCATCGACCCGACACGTTAACTCTGCTTTCTCTCCACAGATGCTGCCTGACCCGCTGAGATTTCCAGCATTTTCTGTTTTTGTGCCAAATGTTTGCCCAATCACTTAGCCTGTCTATATCCCTTTGCTTTTCCACCCATCTTTGTATCATCAGCAAACTTGGCTACATTACACTTGGTCCCTTCATCCAAGTCATTAATATAGATTGTAAATAGTTGAGGACCCAGCACTGATCCCTGCGGCACCCCACTAGTTACTGTTTGCCAACCGGAAAATTACTAATTTATCCTGATGCTCTGTTTTCTGTTTGTTAGCCAATCCTCTATCCACGCTAATATATTACCCCAACCCCGTGAGCTCTTAGCCGGTGGCATCTTATCGAATGCCTTCTGGAAGTCCATATACACCACATCCACTGGTTCCCCTTTATCCACCCTGCTCATTACATCCTCAAAGAACTCCAGAAAATTTGTCAAACATGATTTCCCTTTCATAAAACCATGCTGACTCTGCTTGATTGAATCATGATTTTCCAAATGTCCTGCTACTGCTTCCTTCATAATGGACTCCAGCATTTTCTCAACCACAGATGTTAGGCTAACAGG
This sequence comes from Pristiophorus japonicus, assembly GCF_044704955.1. Lineage (NCBI taxonomy): Eukaryota > Metazoa > Chordata > Chondrichthyes > Pristiophoridae > Pristiophorus > Pristiophorus japonicus. The sequence goes on along the minus strand of NW_027253108.1, from coordinate 8,444 downwards.
TCTACAGTGTCCTGCTTTCTGTCTCTCTCCTTTCTTAAATCGGGGCGTTACATTCCCATCAAACACAGGCCATCCAAACACTCCTTCAAACGCAGGCTGGATACTCCCGTTGAACTCAGGCTAACCAGATAGTGCCATTAAACATATCAGTGGAGAGTTAACAGAGCTCTGTAGTCCCTGGGACCACTTTATGTCACTGGCAGCTTGTCTATGGCTCCTCTGCTGCAGATAGGGGTTATGGGGAGGAATGGGAGACCCCCGGACAGGAAGACTCAGGTATTCCCCATGGATTTAGCGCACATACATCCAACATGATCCATCACTAGCCGAGTACAGAAGATCTTTGTGTTGTGTGAATACAGCTTCTTCCCTTTCAGGTCTCAATACCATGCAGTTACAGAACCTCGCTGCACTGGCCGCGGCTGCAAGCGCAGCTCAGAACACTGCGCCGGTCACCAACGCACTGACCTCAGGCAGTGGCTCCCTGAGCGCATTAACCTGTTCAGGTAAGGGCACCAATGCATTGATCATTGTCTGACTAACCTGATTGAACTTTTTCAGGAGGTAACAAGGAGGGTTGATGAGGGTAGCATCTTTGATGTAGTGTATATGGATTTTAGCAAGGCTTTTGACAAAGACCCACATCTCAAACTGGTCAGAAAATAAAAAGCCCATGGGATCCAAGGGAAAGTGGCAAGTTGGATCCAAGATTGGCTCAGTAGCAGGAAGCAAAGGGTAATGGTTGATGGATGTTTTTGTGATTGGAAGGATGTTTCCAGTGGGGTTCTGCAGGGCTCAGTACTGGGTCCCTTGCTTGTGGTATATATCAATGACTTAGACTTGAATATAGGGGGTATGATTGAGAAGTTTGCAGATAAAATTGTCCATGTGGTTGACTGTGAGGAGGAAAGCTGCGGACTGCAGGAAGATATCAATGTACAGGTCAGGTGGGCAGAGCTGTGGCAAATGGAATTCAATCCGGAGAAGTGTGAGGTAATGTGTTTGGGGAGAGCGAACAAGGCAAGGAATACACATTAAATGGTAGGACACTGAGAAGTGTAGAGGAACAAAGGGACCTTGGAGTGCAGGTCCACAGATCCCTGAAGGTAGCAGGCCAGGTAGATAAGGTGGTTAAGAAGGCAAATGGAATACTTGCCTTTATTAACTGAGGCATAGAATACAAGAGCAAGGGAGGTTATGCTTGAACTGTATAACTTTCTTCACCCAGAGGGTGGTGGGGGTCTGGAACTCACTGCCTGAAAGGGTGGTAGAGGCAGAAACCCTCACCACATTTAAAAAGTACTTGCACTTGAAGTGCTGTAACCTACAGAGCCACGGATCGAGAGCTGGATTAGGCTGGGCAGCTCTTTTTAGGCGAGAACAGACACGATGGGCCTAATGACCTCCTTCAGTGCCATAAATTTCTCTGATTCTATGACCAGAGCCAGCAGTTCCATGAGTGCATTAACCAGTTCATCTGAGGCCACCAATGCATTGACCAGAGCCAGCAGTCCCCTGAGTTCATTGAAAAATTTATGTAAGGGCACCAACGCATTACCACAGCCAGCAGGTCCGAGTGTATTAACCTCTTCAGGTAAAGGCAGTAACTCATTGACCACAGCCAGCAGTCCCCGAGTGCGACCACCAATGTCAGGTAAAGGCACCAATGCATTGAGTGCCCCAGTCCTGAGTGTAGGTAAAAGCACTGATGCATTGATTAGGCCCCCAGTCCACTGAGCACACTAACCAGTTGAGGTGAGACACCAATGCGTTGACCACAGCCAGCAGTCCCCGAGTGCATCCATCTCGAGTTCACTTAGCATTGACTGTGTCTCGCCATGGAGATTGACGGGCACTTTGCACACGTGAGATGTGTGAGGTGGATGTCTAGGGACTTAGAGGGGAGCATTAAAAAAAAAAGGAACGCTTATGTCATATACCAACGGCTAAATACTTTAGAATCTTTAGAGGAATATAGAAAGTTAAGAGGCAAAATTAAACAGGATATTAAGAATGCTAAGAGAGCACGAGAAATTCTTGGCTAGTAAAATTAAGGAAAACCCTAAGATGTTCAAAATATATTAAGAGTAAGAGGGTAACTAAGGAAAGAGGGTAATCTTTGTTTGGAGGCGGAAGATGTTGGTAAAGTTCTTAACGAATACTTTGCATTTGTTTTCACAAAGGAAAGGGGCAATGCAGATTCTGCTATCGAGGAGGAGTGTGATATTCTGGATGAAATAAATGTAGTGAGAGGAAGTATTAGGGGGTTTAGCAGCTTTGAAAGTAGATAAGTCCCCAGGCCTGGATGAAATGCATCCCAGGCTGTTGAGCGAAGTAAAAGAGGAAATAGCAGAGGCCTTGACCATCATTTTCCAGTCCTCTTTGGATCTGGACATGGTGCCAGAGGATTGGAGAACTGCTAATGTAGTACCCTTGTTTAAAAAGGGAAAAAGGTATAGGCCGAGTAATTACAGGCCTGTCAGACTAGCCTCAGTGATGGGAAAATTATTGGGAAAAATCCTGAAAGACAGGATAAATCTGCATTTGGAAAGGCAAGGATTAACTAGGGACAATCAGCACGGATTTGTTAAGGGAAGATCGTGTTTGACTAACCTGAGGTAACCAAGTGGGTCGATGAGGGTAGTGAGTACAATGTAGTATATATGGACTTTAGCAAGGTTTTTGATAAGGTCCCACATGATAGACTGGTCATGAAGGTTAAAGCCCATGGGATACAGGGCAAAGTGGCAAGTTGGATCCAAAATTGGCTCGGAGGCAGGAAGCAAAGGGTAATGATTGATGGATGTTTTTGTGACTGGAAGGATGTTTCCAGTGGGGTTCTGCGGGCTCAGTATTGGATCCCTTGCTTTTTGTGGTATGTATCAACGATTTAGATTTGAATATAGGGAGTATGATTAAGAAGTTTGCAGACGACGCTAAAATTGGCTGTGTGGTTGATAATGAAGAGGAAAGTCATGGGCTGCAGGAGGATATCAATCTACTGGTCAGGTGGGCAGAGCACTGGCAAATGGAATTTAATTCAGAGAAGTGTGAGGTGATGCACTTTGGGAGGGCTAATAAGGAAAGGGTTTACACATTAAGCGGTAGGTCACTTAATAGTGTAGATGAACAAAGGGACCTTGGAGTGCTTGTCCACAGATCCCTGAAAGTAGCAGGCCAGGTGGGATAAGGTGGTTAAGAAGGCATACAGAATGCTTGCCTTTATTGGTGGAGGCATAGAATATAAGAGCAGGGATGTTATGCTTAAATTGTATAGTACTTTGGTTAGGCCACAGCTGGAATACTGCGTGCAGTTCTGGTCGCCGTATTATAGGAAGGACGTGATTGCACTAGAGAAGGTGTAGAAGAGATTTACTAGGATGCTGCCTGGAATGGAGAATCTTAGTTATGAGGACAGATTGGATAGGTTGGGTTTGTTCTCATTGGAACAGAGGAGGTTGAGAGGAGACCTCATTGAGGGCATGGACATAGTGATAGTAAAGGTCTATTTGCATTGGTGGAGGGGGCTATTACGAGGGGGCATCGTTTTAAGGTGGTTGGTGGAAGGTTTAGAGGGGATTTGAGGAGGAACGTCTTTACGCAGAGGGTTGTGGGGATCTGGAACGCGCTGCCTGGAAGAGTGGTGGATGCAGAAACCCTCACCACTTTTAAGAGATGGTTGGATGGGCACTTAAAGTGCAGTAACCTGCAGGGTTACGGACCTAGAGCTGGTAATTGGGATTAGACTGGATCACCTTTTGTTAGACGGCGCAGATATAATGGTAAGTACTGCAGGGAATAGAATACGGCCAGGGTGATCTCCTGGACTAGTTTCGATCGCCTGGATGGGTCAGAGAGGAATTTTCCCAGATTTTCTCTCCCTAAATTGGCCTGGGTTTTTATCACATGGCTCCGGTTGGGGTGGAGTGTCGAATGTTTCAGTATAAGGGGTGTCGCAGTTGTGTGGGGCGGACTGGTTGGGCTGGGTGCTCTTTGCCTTTCCGTCATTGTTCATAGGTTTATATGTAACCTTCAGGGCTGCTGACTGAGAGCCGTGTGGCTCTTTGTCGGCCGGCGTGGACACGATGGGCCGGAATGGCCTCCTTCAGCGCTATAAATTTCTATGTTTCTTTGTGTATTGGGATGGTTGAAACATAGAAATTAGGTGCAGGAGCAGGCCCTTCGAGCCTGCACCACCATTCAATAAGATCATGGATGATCATTCCCTCAGTACCCCTTTCCTACTTTCTCTCCACAACCCTTGATTCCTTTAGCTGTAAGGGCCATATATAACTCCCTCTTAAATATATCCAATGAACTGGCATCAACAACTTTCTGCGGTAGGGAATTCCACAGGTTAACAATTCTCTGAGTGAAGAAGTTTCTCCTCATCTCAGTACTAAATGGCCTACCCCTTATCCTAAGACTGTCCCCTGGTTCTGGACTTCCCCAACATCGGGAACATTCTTCCCGCATCTAACCAGTCCAGTCCCGTCAGAATCTTGTAAGTTTCTCTGAGATCCCCTCTCATCCTTCTAAACTCCAGTCTATAAAGGCCCAGTTGATCCAGTCTCTCCTCATATGTCAGTCCCGCTATCCCTGGAATCAATCTGGTGAACCTTCGCTGCACTCCATCAATAGCAAGAACGTCCTTCCTCAGAATAGGAGACCAAAACTGAACACAATATTCCAGGTGAGGCCTCACTAAGGCCCTGTACAACTGCAGTAAGACCTCCCTGCTCCGATACTCAAATCTCCGAGCTATGAAGGCCATTTGCCGCCTTCATCGCCTGCTGTACCTGCATGCCAACTTTCAATGACTGATGAACCATGACACCCAGGTCTCGTTGCACCTCCCCCTTTCCTAATCTGCCACCATTCAGATAATATTCTGCCTTCGTGTGTTTGCCCCCAAAATGGATAACCTCACATTTATCCACATTATACTGCATCTGCCATGTATTTGCCCACTCACCTAACCTATCCAAGTCACCCTGCAGCCTCTTAGCATCCTCCTCACAGCTCACACCACCACCCAGTTTAGTGTCTTCTGCAAACTTGGAGATATTACACTCAATTCCTTTATCTAAATCATTAATGTATATTGTAAAGAGCTGGGGTCCCAGTACTGAGCCCTGCGGCACTCCACTAGTCACTGCCTGCCATTCTGAAAAGGACCCGTTTATCCCGACTCTCTGCTTCCTATCTGCCAACCAGTTCTCTATCCACGTCAGTACATTACCCTCAATACCATGTGTTTTGATTTTGCACACCAATCTCTTGTGTGGGACCTTATTAAAAGCCTTTAGAAAGTCCAAATACACCACATCCAAGGGTTCTCCCTTGTCCACTCTACTAGTTACATCCTCAAAATATTCCAGAAGGTTTGTCAAGCAGGATTTCCCTTTCATAAATCCATGCTGACTTGGACCGATCCTGTCACTGCGCTGCTATTTCATCTTTAATAATGATTCCAACATTTTCCCCACTACTGATGGCAGGCTAACCGGTCTATAATTACCCATTTTTTCTCTCCCTCCTTTTTTAAACAGTGATGTTACATTAGCTACCCTCCAATCCATAGGAACTGATCGAAAGTTGATAGACTGTTGGAAAATGATCGCCAATGCATCCACTATTTCAAGGGCCACTTCCTTAAGTACTCTGGGATGCAGACTATCAGGCCCCAAGGATTTATCGGCCTTCAATCCCATCAATTTCCCTAACACAATTTCCCACTTTATAAAGATATCCTTCAGTTCCTCCTTCTCACTAGACCCTCGGTCCCCTAGTATTTCCGGAAGGTTATTTGTGTCTTCCTTCGTGAAAACAGAACCAAAGTATTTGTTTAACTGGTCCACCATTTCTTTGTTCCCCATTATAAATTCACCTGAATCTGACTGCAAGGGATCTATGTTTGTTTTCACTAATCTTTTTCTCTTCACATATCTATAGAAGCTTTTGCAGTCAGTTTTTATGTTCCCAGCAAGCTTCCTCTCATACTCCATTTTCCCCTCCTAATTAATCCCTTTGTCCTCCTCTGCTGTATTACAAAATTCTCCCAGTCGTCAGGTTTGCTGCTTTTTCTGGACAATTTATATGCCTCTTTCTTGGATTTAACACTATCCTTAATTTCCCTTGTTAGCCATGGTTGAGCCACCTTCCCGTTTTATTTTTACTCCAGACAGAGATGTACAATTATTCAAGTTCATCCATGTGATCTTTAAATGTTTGCCATTGCCTATCCACCGTCAACCCTGGCCTACTCCTGTACCTATTGTCTATGTTTCTATGTTAAAGAGGGTCAGTCTGTTATCACAGGTTTGTTTATCACCTTCTTCCTTTGACTGTAGGTTCTTCGAGCAGCAACAGTACAAACTCCTCAGTAAACCCAATGGCATCTCTGGGGGCTCTGCAGACACTGGCGGGGGCGACAGGCGGCCTCAATGTCAACTCGTTAGCAGGTGAAGGAAGCCGGTCCAATCCAAATCAACGCCGCTCTTGCAATGTTCAGCCTCCTGTCTGGTGTGCAGGGGAGGGAAGAGGGTCCGGGCTCCTGTCCGGGGCGGGGGGGGGTCCGGGCTCCTGTCCGGGGCAGGGGGGGTCCGGGCTCCTGTCCGGGGCGGGGGGGGGGTCCGGGCTCCTGTCCGGGGCGGGGGGGGGGGGTCCGGGCTCCTGTCCGGGGCGGGGGGGGGGTCCGGGCTCCTGTCCGGGGCTGGGGGGGATCCTGGCTCCTGTCCGGGGCGGGGGGGGGAGGTCCGGGCTCTTGTCCGGGGCGGTGGGGGGGGTCCGGGCTCCTGTCCGGAGCGGTGGGGGGGGTCCGGGCTCCTGTCCGGGGCGGTGGGGGGTCCGCGCTCCTGTCCGGGGCGGTGGGGATCCGGGCTCCTGTCCGGGGCGGGAGGTGGGGTGGGTCCGGGCTTCTGTCCGGGGCGGGGAGGGGGGTCCGGGCTCCTGGCGGGGGGGGGGGGGGGGGGGCTCCTGTCCAGGGCAGGACGGTGGGAGGGGGTCCGGGCTCCCGTACGGGGTGGGGGTCTGGGCTCCTGTCCTGGGCAGGGGGGGGGCGGTGGATCCGGCTTCCGACTGTTTAATCTTTAATGTTGCTGTTTTGTGCAGCAAATACTGTAAGATGATGTGAATTGTGGCCATGATCATTCCTGTCCCCAGGTATGGCAGCGTTGAACGGTGGACTGGGAAGTGGGGGTCTATCGAACGGTACAGGCAATACGATGGACGCTCTGACCCAGGCCTATTCTGGGATACAGCAGTATGCAGCCGCAGCCCTCCCCTCCCTCTACAACCAGAGTCTTCTGACCCAACAGAGCCTGAGCGCCGCAGGAAGCCAGAAAGAAGGCAAGTACCACCAGCAGCGTCCCATCAGGCTCTGGGTGCCTGCCCAGCTCCAGTTTGCCCAATGGAGTCTGGCAGTCAGGCCTTGTCCCGCCCATGGGGTTTCCCAGTGCAAGCACAGGGAGGAGCAGGAGATGGAAGCAGGCCAGAGGCCAATGCATCGGGCCTTTATGGATAATGGAGGCTAAGCCCAATGCAGCCATCCTATGATATGATGAAATGGGGCTGTAATATCCCCACCCTCTAACCATCACTGCTGCCTAGTGTTGGTAAAAGCAGTTTGTTCCTTACCAAACTAACGGGCAGCGTGAATACCTCATGAATCAGTGTGCACTAGTTTAAAGCTGACTTGCCATGCCACAGGTTATACATGGACTTTACAGATGCTGCCTGTACTCAGTTATTCTGCTTGTGACGTGCTGTGTGTAAAGTTATTGGGAAGGACATTAAAGAAGCAGCCTTTTAAAACAAATCCATCCACCACCAAAGAACGATTTATATCGCACCTCTCACATCCTCAGTACATCCTAAAGTGCTTTACAAAGAATTACCTACTTTGCGGGTCACTGTTTTGGGGTCCGCTCACAGTGCGCTCTCCATGCACAGCCCCCCACCAATAGACCTATACTCAACCGTACTGTACCCAGTCTTGCAGCTCACTGTGTTTCTCCACACACACTGTGAGCTTAGATACGTGTGTGTGTGTGTGGGGCTCGGTGTGTGTGTGTGGGGGGCTCGGTGTGTGTGTGTGGGGGGCTCGGTGTGTGTGTGTGGGGGGCTCGGTGTGTGTGTGTGTGTGGGGCTCGGTGTGTGTGTGTGGGGGGCTCGGTGAGTGTGTGTGGGGGGGGGGCTCGGTGTGTGTGTGTGGGAGGGGGGCTCGGTGTGTGTGTGTGGGGGGCTCAGTGTGTGTGTGTGTGGGGGGCTCAGTGTGTGTGTGGGGGGGGCTCGGTGTGTGTGTGTGGGGGGCTCAGTGTGTGTGTGTGTGGGGGGCTCAGTGTGTGTGTGGGGGGGGCTCAGTGTGTGTGTGTGGGGGGTGCTCAGTGTGTGTGTGGGGGGGGGGCTCGGTGTGTGTGTGTGGGGGGCTCGGTGTGTGTGTG
>NW_027253107.1:0-17929 GCF_044704955.1 Pristiophorus japonicus | reverse complement strand
GAGAGGGGGGGCAGGGAGAGAGAGAGAGAGAGAGCGGGGCGGGGAGAGGGGGGGGAGGAGGGGCGCGAAGAGGGGGGGCGCGGGGAGGGGGAGCGCGGGCGCGGGGAGGGGGAGCGCGGGGAGGGGAGGGAAGTGGGGTGGGGGGGGGGAGAGAGAGCCTCGTTACTCCGGATGTAAGGATACACCCAATCCAGTTTGAGTTTCTCGGCCGGAAGCTCTGTGCGGAAGTCCTCGTAGTTCTGGACGTTGGTCGGGACGTACATGGTGATGGGCCGCCCCCGCAGGAACATCTTTATCGACACCCCCTCTGCAACGGTGCAAGGGAACAACGCAGGTCATGGGCCAGAACCCAAGGTCCAGTCTGTGGCCCGCTCCACCTCTCATTCTTACTTCAGGGGGTTCGGCTAGTGACCCCTGGGGGCCTGGGCGGGTGACCCCTGGGGGCCTGGGCGGGTGACCCCTGGGGGCCTGGGCGGGTGACCCCTGGGGGCCTGGGCGGGTGACCCCTGGGGGCCTGGGCTAATATCCTAACCCATCACCCCCTTTGCTCGCTGACCTACACTGGCTCCCGGTCCGGCAACACCTTCATTAAAAATTCTCCATCCTCTTGTTCAAATCTCTCCATGGCCTCCTCACCCCTCCCTATCTCTGTAACCCCCTCCAACCCCTACACCCTCCCTATCTCTGTAACCCCCTCCAGCCCCTACACCCCTCCCTATCTCTGTAACCCCCTCCAGCCCCTACACCCTCCCTATCTCTGTAACCTCCTCCAGCCCTTACACCCCTCCCTATCTCTGTAACCTCCTCCAGCCCTTACACCCCTCCCTATCTCTGTAACCCCCTCCAGCCCCTACACCCCTCCCTATCTCTGTAATCCCCTCCAGCCCCTACACCCCTCCCTATCTCTGTAACCCCCTCCAGCCCCTACACCCCTCCCTATCTCTGTAATCCCCTCCAGCCCCTACACCCCTCCCTATCTCTGTAACCCCCTCCAGCCCTCCCTATCTCTGTAACCTCCTCCAGCCCTTACACCCCTCCCTATCTCTGTAACCCCCTCCAGCCCCTACACCCCTCCCTATCTCTGTAACCCCCTCCAGCCCCTACACCCCTCCCTATCTCTGTAATCCCCTCCAGCCCCTACACCCCTCCCTATCTCTGTAATCCCCTCCAGCCCCTACACCCCTCCCTATCTCTGTAATCCCCTCCAGCCCCTACATCCCTCCCTATCTCTGTAATCCCCTCCAGCCCCTACACCCCTCCCTATCTCTGTAACCCCCCCTCCAGCCCTTACACCCCTCCCTATCTCTGTAACCTCCTCCAGCCCTACATCCCTCCCTATCTCTGTAACCTCCTCCAGCCCTACACCCCTCCCTATCTCTGTAACCCCCTCCAGCCCCTACACCCCTCCCTATCTCTGTAACCTCCTCCAGCCCCTACACCCCTCCCAGATCTCTGCGCTCCTCCAATTCTGCCCTCTTGCCCATCCCCCGATTCCCATCGCTCCACCATCGGTGGCCGTGCCTTCAGCTGCCTGGGCCCCAAGCTCTGGAACTCCCTCCCTAAACCTCTCCGCCTCTCTCTCCTCCTTTAAGACGCTCCTTAAAACCGACCTCTGACCCAGCTTCTGGTCGCCTGTCCCAATATTTCCTTATGCAGCTCGGGGTCAGATGTTGGCTTACAATTGCTCCTGTGATTTACTGCGGCTGAAGTCCCTGTCTATGTAACCTGTCTTCGTGACTTAACCCTTTCAGCCCCGGTACCTGAACAACAAATGTCAAACCTGACCTTGATTGTAGAGTCCTCGCCGGGAACCAGCGGCTGAAAGACAAACACGGGCAGCCTGAACTCTTACTGCTGCTTTAAGGAAGGTTCAGAGGGGCGAAGGCTGGAGGCAGCTGGAGGGAGGCAGCCATTACAGACATGAAGCTTGGCGATCGACAGTCTGTGTACAGCAGGGAAAGGAAGAAAGACTCCCATTTCTACCACCTCGGGACGTCCCAACGCGCCTCTCAGCCAATGAAGTACTTTTTGATGTGTAGTCACTGTTGCAATGTGGGAAACTCGGCAGACAATTTACGCACAGCAAGCTCCCACATACAGCACTGTGATAATGGCCCAGATTCCCCAACTCTTCCAATAGTGGCCCCAGGATCTTTTACGTCCACCTCAGAGGGGAGACGGGGCCTCGGTTTAATGTCTGAAAGACGGTCCCTCCGATAGTGCGGGACTCCCTCAGTACTGCCCCTCCGACACTCCCTCAGTACTGCCCCTCCGACAGTGCGGCACTCCCTCAGTACTGCCCCTCCAACAGTGCGGTGCTCCCTCAGTACTGCTCCTCCGACAGTGCGGGACTCCCTCAGTACCGCCCCTCCGACAGTGCGGGACTCCCTCAGTACTGCCCCTCCGACAGTGCGGTGCTCCCTCAGTACTGCCCCTCCGACAGTGCGGCGCTCCCTCAGTACTGCCCCTCCGACAGTGCGGCACTCCCTCAGTACTGCCCCTCCGACAGTGCGGCGCTCCCTCAGTACTGCCCCTCCGACAGTGCGGCGCTCCCTCAGTACTTGTACTGGGTGTGTCGGCCTGGACTATGAGGCTCGAGTCTGTGAAGTGGGAGACTCAAACCCACAACCTTTTGACTCGGAGGCGAGAGAGAGAGAGGGAGAGAGACCCAATGAGTCACGGCTGAGAGATGAAGCAGCAGTTACTGTAAGCCCGAGTATTGCAGAAGGAAGGAGAGATTGTGGGAGGTGAGGAGGCTGGGACTGGGTTTGTGCAGCCGTTATGCTAAGACTGGAATACAGGACAGTGAGGAGGAAGAGCACATGGAACAGTGTGTTAAAATCAGGATTGGGTTAATCCTCCAGCCTTTCACTGTCTCGCACTCACACACAGACCCACAAACCAACAGGGAGACTGTCGCATGTCACAGAGTGTGGGGGCTTCGAACATTGCGACGCATTTCAGCCGAGACATTTGTCACTTTTCACACCGTGCCTCCACATCCTGTTTTTAAAGGAAGTAGGGTTTGATGCTGAGCTCAGCTCCAGCCCCTGTCCCCCTCCCACGCCCCCTCTCCCCATACCTCCCCCCCGGCCCCATACCTCCGGCCCTCCCCCTCCCCATACCTCCGGCCCTTCCCCTCCCCCCCCCCCCCCCGGTCCCATACCTCCGGCCCTCCCCCACCCGGTCCCATACCTCCGGCCCTCCCCCAGCCCCATACCTCCGGCCCTCTCCCTCCCCCCCGGCCCTCCTCCTGTCCTCCTCCCACGCCCCCTCTCCCCTCCGGCCCTCCCCCTCCCCCCCCGGCCCCATACCTCCGGCCCTCCCCCTGTCCCCCTCCCCCTCCCCCCCCGGCCCCATACCTCCGGCCCTCCCCCGGCCCCATACCTCCGGCCCTCCCCCTCCCCCCCCCGGCCTCATACCTCCGGCCCTCCCCCTCCCCCCCCCGGCCTCATACCTCCGGCCCTCCCCCTCCCCCCCCCGGCCTCATACCTCCGGACCTCCCCCTGTCCTCCCCCCCGGCCCCATACCTCCGGCCCTCCCCCTCCCCCCCCCGGTCCCATACCTCCGGCCCTCCCCCTCTCCCCCCCGGCCCCATACCTCCGGCCCTCCCCCTCTCCCCCCCGGCCCCATACCTCCGGCCCTCCCCCTCTCCCCTCCCCCTGTCCCCCTCCCACGCCCCCTCTCCCCCCTGGCCTCATACCTCCGGCCCTCCCCCTGCCCCCCCCCCAAACCCAGACTCACCTGTCCCCCGCCCCACCTCCAAAGCCCTGTCCCCCCCTCCCCCATCCCACACACCCCTCCCCCACCTTGGCCATCGCCTCAAACCCCACCCCGCCCGTCTCCCCCTCGATTCTCCCCCTCGATTCCCCCTCGATTCCCTCCCCCGCCCCAAGGCTGGACTCTGCTGGCTGCATGGCCAGCCCCTCCGGCTTGGTCCCACACCTGGTTCCTACCTGGGCTCTGCGGCGGATCCTTGGCTCGGCTGTGGGGAGGAAGAGAGACATGGATTAGTGCAGGACAGGGGCGAGTACTTCATTGACACCGAGGTTGGGGCTTTACTGACAAACTGAGCCATGCCCCACATAAAACACATCCTGTTTCCCCCGTTCTCTGAACAACTCCCATTTATACAGCATCATTCACCCCCTCGGGACGTTCCAAAGTGCTTCACAGCCAATGAAGTACTTCTCAACTGTAGTCACTGTTGTAATGTGGGAAACGCGGCTACGGGGCAGGCAATGTACACACAGCAATGTACACACAGTACTGCCCCGCTCCCTCAGTACTGCCCCGCTCCCTCAGTACCGCCCCTCCGACAGTGCGGCGCTCCCTCAGTACTGCCCCTCCGACAGTGCGGCGCTCCCTCAGTACTGCCCCTCCGACAGTGCGGCACTCCCTCAGTACTGCCCCTCCGACAGTGCGGCGCTCCCTCAGTACTGCCCCTCCGACAGTGCGGCACTCCCTCAGTACTGCCCCTCCGACAGTGCGGCACTCCCTCAGTACTGCCCCTCCGACAGTGCGGCACTCCCTCAGTACTGCCCCTCCGACAGTGCGACGCTCCCTCAGTACTGCCCCTCCGACAGTGCGACGCTCCCTCAGTACTGCCCCTCCGACAGTGCGACGCTCCCTCAGTACTGACCCTCCGACAGTGCGGCACTCCCTCAGTACTGCCCCTCCGACAGTGCGACGCTCCCTCAGTACCGCCTCTCCGACAGTGCGGCCCTCCCTCAGTACTGCCCCTCCGACAGTGCGGCACTCCCTCAGTACTGCCCCTCTTGAACCCACGACATTAGAAACATAGAAAATAGGTGCAGGAGTAGGCCATTCGGCCCTTCGAGCCTGCACCACAATTCAATAAGATCATGGCTGATCATTCCCTCTACCCCTTTCCTGCTTTCTCTCCATACCCCCTGATCCCTTTAGCCATAAGGACCATATCTAACTCCCTTTTGAATATATCCAATGAATTGGCCTCAACAACTCTCTGCGGCAGGGAATTCCACAGGTTAACAACTCTCTGAGTGAAGAAGTTTCTCCTCAGCTCGGTCCTAAATGGCTTACCCCTTATCCTTAGACTGTGACCCCTGGTTCTGGACTTCCCCAACATCGGGAACATTCTTCCTGCATCTAACCTGTCCCGTCCCATCAGAATCTGATATGTTTCGATGAGATCCCCTCTCATCCTTCTAAACTCCAGTGTATAAAGGCCCAGTTGATCTGGTCTCTCCTCATATGTCAGTGCTGCCATCCCTGGAATCAGTCTGGTGAACCTTCGCTGCACTCCCTCAATAGCAAGAACGCCCTTCCTCAGATTAGGAGACCAAAACTGTACACAATACTCCAGGTGTGGTCTCACCAAGGCCCTGTACAACTGTAGCAACACCTCCCTGCTCCTGTACTCAAATCCCCTCGCTATGAAGGCCAACATACCATTTGCCTTCTTCACCGCCTGCTGTACCTGCATGCCAACTTTCAATGACTGATGTACCATGACACCCAGGTCTCGTTGCACCTTCCCTTTTCCTAATCTGCCACCATTCAGATAATATTCTGTCTTCGCGTTTTTGCCCCCAAAGTGGATAACCTCACATTTATCCAATTTATACTGCATCTGCCATGCATTTGCTCACTCACCTAACCTGTCCAAGTCACCCTGCAGCTTCTTAGCGTCCTCCTCACAGCTCACACCGCCACCCAGCTTAGTGTCATCCGCAAACTTGGAGATATTACACTCAATTCCCTCATCCAAATCATTGATGTATATTGTAAATAGCTGGGGTCCCAGCACTGAGCCCTGCGGCACTCCACTAGTCACTGCCTGCCATTCGGAAAAGAACCCGTTTATCCCGTCTCTCTGCTTCCTGTCTGCCAACCAGTTCTCTATCCACGTCAGTACATTACCCCCAATACCATGTGCTTTAATTTTGCACACCAATCTCTTGTGTAGGACCTTGTCAAAAGCCTTTTGAAAGTCCAAATACACCACATCCACTGGTTCTCCCTTGTCCACTCTACTAGTTACATCCTCAAAAAATTCCAGAAGATTTGTCAAGCATGATTTCCCTTTCATAAATCCATGCTGACTTGGACTGATCCTGTCACTGCTTTCCAAATGCGCTGCTATTTCATCTTTAATAATTGATTCCAACATTTTCCCCACTACTGATATCAGCTAACCGGTCTATAATTACCCGCTTTCTCTCTCCCTCCTTTGTAAAAAGTGGTGTTACATTAGCTACCCTCCAGTTCATAGGAACTGATCCAGAGTCGATAGACTGTTGGAAAATGATCACCAATGCATCCACTATTTCTAGGGCCACTTCCTTAAGTACTCTGGGATGCAGACTATCAGGCCCCGGGGATTTATCGGCCTTCAATCTCATCAATTTCCCTAACACAATTTAACGCCTAATAAGGATATCCTTCAGTTCCTCCTTCTCACTAGACCCTCGGTCCACTCGTACTTCTGGAAAATTATGTGTGTCTTCCTTTGTGAAGACAGAACCAAAGTATTTGTTCAACTGGTCTGCCATTTCTTTGTTGCCCATTATAAATTCACCTGAATCTGACTGCAAGGGACCTATGTTTGTTTTCACTAATCTTTTTCTCTTCACATATCTATAGAAGCTTTTACAGTCAGTTTTTATGTTCCCGGCAAGCTTCCTCTCATAATCTATTTTCCCCCTCCTATTTAAACCCTTTGTCCTCCTCTGCTGAATTCTAAATTTCTCCCAGTCCTCAGGTTTGCTGCTTTTTCTGGCCAATTTATATGCCTCTTCCTTGGATTTAACACTATCCTTAATTTCCCTTGTTAGCCACGGTTGAGCCACCTTCCCAGTTTTATTTTTACTCCAGACAGGGATGTACAATTGTTGCAGTTTATCCATGTGATCTTTAAATGTTTGCCATTGCCTATCCATCGTCAACCCTTTAAGTATCATTTGCCAGTCTATTCTAGCCAATTCACGTCTCATACCATCGAAGTTAGCTTTCCTTAAGTTCAGGACCCTAGTCTCAGAGAAAAAGAAAAAGAAAAAGGAAAAGAGAGAGACGGAGAGAGTGAGAGAGAAAGTGCTACCCAGTGAGGCATGGCTGACACTTCCCGGGTTATGGTGTTGGGTTGTTTGCTGACCCGCCATCTGCCTTAACCTTCCTCGGACCATCGCAGGTTAGGCGGGGAGGGGGGCAGCGGGTTCGGGGGGGCGCGGGTTCGGGGGGGGAGGGGCAGCGGGTTCGGGGGGGAGGGGCAGCGGGTCCGGGGGGGAGGGGCAGCGGGTTCGGGCGGGGAGGGGCAGCGGGTTCGGGGGGGAGGGGCAGCGGGTCCGGGGGGGAGGGGCAGCGGGGAGGGGCAGCAGGTTCGGGCGGGGAGGGGCAGCGGGTTCGGGGAGGGAGGGTTCGGTGGGGGGCAGCGGGTTCGGGGGGGAGGGGCAGCGGGTTCGGGGGGGAGGGGCAGCGGGTTCGGGCGGGGAGGGGCAGCGGGTTCGGGGAGGGAGGGTTCGGTGGGGGGCAGCGGGTTCGGGGGGGAGGGGCAGCGGGTTCGGGGGGGAGGGGCAGCGGGTTCGGGCGGGGAGGGGCAGCGGGTTCGGGGAGGGAGGGTTCGGTGGGGGGCAGCGGGTTCGGGGGGGAGGGGCAACAGGTTCGGGGGGGAGGGGCGGGTTCGGGGAGGAGGGGCAGCGGGTTCGGGGAGGAGGGGCAGCGGGTTCGGGGAGGAGGGGCAGCGGGTTCGGGGAGGAGGGG
This sequence comes from Pristiophorus japonicus, assembly GCF_044704955.1. Classification (NCBI taxonomy): domain Eukaryota; kingdom Metazoa; phylum Chordata; class Chondrichthyes; family Pristiophoridae; genus Pristiophorus; species Pristiophorus japonicus. The sequence goes on along the minus strand of NW_027253107.1, from coordinate 10,189 downwards.
CAGCGGGTTCGGGGAGGAGGGGCAGCGGGTTCGGGGAGGAGGGGCAGCGGGTTCGGGGAGGAGGGGCAGCGGGTTCGGGGAGGAGGGGCAGTGGGTTCGGGGGGGAGGGGCAGCGGGTTGGGGGGGAGGGGCAGCGGGTTCGGGGGGGGGGGAGGGGCAGCGGGTTCGGGGGGAGGCGGCCGGAGGTGAAAGCAGCCAGGGTCCGGCTCCGATCCCTGCGGGACATTCAATGGTGAATATTGTATCGGGGCAGGATTGTGCTTGGTGTGATGCCACTATGGAAGAATATCCTTGAAGTGTCCAGGCCAAACCAGGAGACACCAGCTCTGTGGGCCCCACAGCTCAGCACAATTTGCTGCCGTCCGAAAAATCAGAGAATAAAAACGTGAATAATTCACCAAGTTATTTATTGAAAGGTCATTTCTGAATGGAGTTTTTATCCGGCACAATTAATTCCTTTTTCCCAAACAAACCCCACACTTGGATTGTGTTCCCTTGGCCCAGTGTTCACATCAACCTTTCAGAGGCTGAAGAATTTCACCAGAGGCTGGGATGAAATAATGGCGGCTTTCTTCATTAAACCGATCACTATTTACACTTCACCGTCTGTGACGGCAGTCTGACCGTTTCCAACCAGGAGCATTGGGTCAGACTCTCAAACCGCAAACTCGCCTCAATGAGAGAAAGAGAGAGCGAGAGCAAGCAACAGACAGAGATATATAGAGTGACAGAGAGACACCGAGAGAGAGAAAGAGACAGACAGACAGAGAGAGAGAGAGACGGAGGCAGAGACACAGAGAGAGCGAGAGCGAGAGACAAAGAGAGACACTGAGAGAAAGACAGAGAGAGAGAGAGAGACAGAGAGAGAGAGAGAGACACAGAGAGAGAGAGACACAGAGAGAGAGAGACACAGAGAGAGAGAGACACAGAGAGAGAGAGAGACACAGAGAGAGAGAGAGACAGAGAGAGAGAGAGACACAGAGAGACAGAGAGAGAGAGACAGAGAGAGAGAGACACAGAGAGAGAGAGAGACACAGAGAGAGAGAGAGACACAGAGAGAGAGAGACACAGAGAGAGAGAGAGACACAGAGAGAGACACACAGAGAGAGAGAGACACAGAGAGAGAGAGACACAGAGAGAGAGACACAGAGAGAGAGACACAGAGAGAGAGAGACACAGAGAGAGAGAGACACACAGAGAGAGACACACAGAGAGAGACACACAGAGAGAGACACACAGAGAGAGAGAGACACACTCACACAGAGAGAGAGAGAGACACAGAGAGGAGAGAGACACAGAGAGAGGAGAAAGACACAGAGAGGAGAGAGACACAGAGAGAGGTGGAGAGAGATAGAAAGGGGGAAAGATATCACACTGACCTGTCTGCATTCCTGGGTTTTGAAAGCAAGCTGAGAGAGGACATGGATTTCTTTGCCAGTTTGTGTTTGCCGTTCTCTGCCGTCCCATCCCGCAGGGCCACCAGTTTATCCGATGTGCTGCTCCGTCTTAAACTGAAGAGAATGTTGAAAAGAGAGGTTAAGATTGAAGGGGGGAAACTCATAAAGAGCCCATCAGGGAGGGAGGGTTAATGGGGGAAGGGGCATGCGAGAGCAGTCAGGCACCCAGGGTCAGGTTACAGAGAGGGGAGCGTGGTGGGGGCACTGGGGTTAGAATGGAGAGATACCAGCTCGGTACACCATGGGGGCAGTGGGGGGGGGGGGGGCCAGAGAGACATCCCCTCATCTCATGACATGTCGAGCAGGATCAGAGCCACACTCCCAGATTGTTAGTGAGTTACACTGGCCTCGCTTTGCAGAAAATGGAGGTGACGGCTTCAGCAAGTGATCTCGGCAACGGACACTCGCCGGTCCCCGTGAGCCAAGGCGGTGAATCACTCTCCTCCCCATCCCACCACACTCCCGGATATTCTCAGCCCACCCAGGCACAGCAATCCCACCACCCCCTCCCTCCGGGCATCCTGCTCGCTGCTCCGACTGAGGAGGGAGGAGAAACTCTTTGCAAAAAAAAGCTGGGAGTGATTTGTGACACTTGCTGTCTCTGTCCCGGAGTGAGCACAAGGAAAGCATTGCTGTTCAGTCGGGAGAAGGTCGCTCCATTTTTCCCAAAAATAACGCAGACAGGATTCGGTTAGATTTCTGATCGAGAAGCAGTAGTTGAATTCCACATGCATTAATCACACACCTTGGTTGGTCATTGTTTACAATCAGTGTTAGAAGGAAGTTAGTAAGAAACAGCGTTGAAAGGCAGAAGTTACATAAAAACCAGCCCAGGATCTCGCAATCCGCTTCTCCAAGTCCCGCGATCAGAAGCCTTGTATGAACACCCATCTCCAATCCTCCGCTCTCTGGGGCCCTGTGTCAATCAGAACCCATCGCAACACCAGCTCTGATGGGATTTCTACCCGAGTGAGGTTAACGGAAGCCAGTGTTGGAGAAGGGAAGGATTATCGGGAGTGGGCAGGGAAGTGGAGCTGAGCCCATGACCCGATCAGCCATGATGGTATTAAATGGCGGCAGCAGACTCGAGGGGCCGAATGGCCAACTCCTGGTCCGAATTATTAAGTTAAGAGAAACCTTTCCTGTCCCTGGTTACACTTCAATCTCCAAATTCCCCCCCCCCCCCCACAACACCCCCCAAACTCCCCCCCCACTCCCACCCCTACCCCCAAACTCCCTCCTCCCCCCAAACTCCCCCCCCCACACACACCCCAAACTCCCAACCACCCACCCCCAAACTCCCCCACCCCACACAACCCAAACTCCCCCCCCACCCCCACCTCCACCCCCCAAACTCCCCCCCACCCCCAAACTCCCCCCCCCACACAACCCCAAACTCCCCCTCCCCCCACATACCCCAAACTCCCCCCACACACACCCAACACTCCCCCCCCACACCCCCCAAACTCCCCCCCCCACACACAACCCAAACTCCCCCTCCCCCCACAACCCAAACTCCCCCCCACACAACCCAAACTCCCCCCCCATCCACACCCCCCAAACTCCCCCCACACATACCCCAAACTCCCCCCACACACCCCCCAAACTCCCCCCCACACAACCCAAACTCCCCCCACCCCCCCACAACCCAAACTCCCCCCCACACCCCAAACCCCCCAAACTCCCCCCCCCACACAACCCAAACTCCCCCCACCCCTCCACAACCCAAACTCCCCCCCACACAACCCAAACTCCCCCCCACCCCACAAACTCCCCCCTCCACACACCCAAAACTCCCCCCCCACCCCACACACCACAAACTCCCCCTCAACCCCCAAACACCACAACTCCACCCCACCCCCACACAACCCAAACTCCCCCCACCCCCACACTCACCCCCCAAACTCCCCCCTCATCCCCCAAACTCCCCCCCCTCACCCCCCAAACTCTCCCCACCCCAAACTCCCCCCCACCCCCCCACAACCCAAACTCCCCCCCCCACACAACCCAAACTCCCCCCCACACACCCCAAACTCCCCCCCCACACACCCCAAACTCCCCCCCCACCTACCCCAAACTCCCCCCCCACCCCCACACACCCCAAACTCCCCCCCCACCCCCACTCCCCCCCCACCCCCACACACCCCAAACTCCCCCCCCACCTACCCCAAACTCCCCCCCCACCTACCCCAAACTCCCCCCCACCCCCACACACCCCAAACTCCCCCCCCACCCCCACACACCCCAAACTCCCCCCCACCCCCCAAACTCCCCCCTCCACCCCCCCCAAACTTCCCCCCCCACCCCCACACACCCCAAACTCCCCCCCCACCCCCACACACCCCAAACTCCCTCACACACCCAAAACTCCCTCACACACCCCAAACTCCCCCCCCCACCCCCACACAACCCAAACACCTCCCCCCCCACCCCAAACACCCCCTCCACACCCCAAACTTCCCCTCACCCCACACACCCCAAACTTCCCTTCCCCCACACACCCCAAACTTCCCTTCCCCCCACACACCCCAAACTCCCCCCACACAACCCCAGATCTCCACCCCCCCCCCCAGATCTCACCCCAGCTCCGCCCCCCCCCCAGCTATGCCCCCCCCCACCTTCCCTCCCAAAGACCCACCCCGACATTAACACTGGGGAGGAGGCGGAGCAACTCACCCTACTCCCAAACGATTGGTGCTTGGTGTGGGGAGTGGGGGGAGGGAGGAGCTAAATCCGAGATGTTCCTCTCAGAGCTCCAGCACTGAGTATCCCGGAGCTGGAGGAGACGAGAGAGGCGATTACTTTAGCGACCATCGATGAACCCCACGGATTCTAGCCCGGGATCTCCAGGCTTCAGCCCGAGACCTCAAGTGTCGTCCGTGAGGGCTTCAGCAGCTGTGTGGGAGGGACGGGCTCGACTGGCCAGACCCAACGGTTTGGAGACTCCCGGGGGCTGCTCATTCCTCGAACCTGGCTTGGTCGGACAACCCTGGACACGTTCCTATCTCGGCCCACTTGGACCTGCCACAGCCTCCATTCAAAGGCTGGCGTGGGATCTGTGGGGTCAATCCAGGGTTGACCATGACCTCCAGCATCTGTGGGGTCAATCCAGGGTTGACCATGACCTCCAGCATCTGTGGGGTCAATCCAGGGTTGACCATGACCTCCAGCATCTGTGGGGTCAATCCAGGGTTGACCATGACCTCCAGCATCTGTGGGGTCAATCCAGGGTTGACCATGACCTCCAGCATCTGTGGGGTCAATCCAGGGTTGACCATGACCTCCAGCATCTGTGGGGTCAATCCAGGGTTGACCATGACCTCCAGCATCTGTGGGGTCAATCCAGGGTTGACCATGACCTCCAGCATCTGTGGGGTCAATCCAGGATTGACCATGACCTCCAGCATCTGTGGGGTCAATCCAGGGTTCACCGCACTGATGGAAGCCGACACTGCAACAGGATTACTCCAGGCCCAGGGTCAAGCCACCTCAGGCTGCTCAATGTGGGATTGGGATTGGCCGTGTGGGCTCGGCAAACGGTTGTATGGGGGAAACAGCTGAACCATTCTATGGGCAAAAGAAAAACTTCGGCAGAATAAACCTCGGGGACGTGGTTAATTAGCCGAGTAGCTTGGGTGGGAGGGGGTTAGGTCCCGATCGCTCAGCAACACCAGAGAGCTGACCCACACGTTAACACCACAGCGAATATTCAACGCACAGCACTTTCTTGTTGATGGCGGAGGCGATGGCGGGAGGAGTCAGCGAGGCGATGGCGGGAGGAGTCAGCGAGGCGATGGTGGGAGGAGTCAGCGAGGCGATGGCGGGAGGAGTCAGCGAGGCGATGGCGCCAGGAGTCAGCGAGGCGATGGCGGGAGGAGTCAGCGAGGCAATGGCGCCAGGAGTCAGCGAGGCGATGGCGCCAGGAGTCAGCGAGGCGATGGCGGGAGGAGTCAGCGAGGCGATGGCGCCAGGAGTCAGCGAGGCGATGGCGGGAGGAGTCAGCGAGGCGATGGCGCCAGGAGTCAGCGAGGCGATGGTGGGAGGAGTCAGCGAGGCGATGGCGGGAGGAGTCAGCGAGGCGATGGCGGGAGGAGTCAGCGAGGCGATGGTGGGAGGAGTCAGCGAGGCGATGGCGGGAGGAGTCGGCGAGGCGATGGCGCCAGGAGTCGGCGAGGCGATGCGGTCCCTCGGGTTGAGTTGGGCAGCTGGGCTGACCCCGCGGTGAGCCTGGGGCAGGGAGTCCAGCTCCTCCGGACCGCCGGGGCTGGGCGGCGAGGCGATGGTCAGCTGGGCAGCAGGTGCAGTCGGAGTCGCGTCGAGGCTGGCCGCCGGGAGGGGGGTCTCGGCCGAATCGACACCGGCTGCGGGCGGGGTGGAGCGGCCCGGCTGGAGAGGCGGAGATCCATTCGCGCCGATCACCGGAGGAGGGGCTTTGGCACTCGGCGTCGTGTCGGAGTGCGTCGCCGTTGGAGGGGCAGCCTCCGGCCTCGAGTGGAACTGAGGAGAGGCCGAGGGTTGGGGCTGGTGCCCGGACATGTCCACACCGTCCACGGTCTCCGGCTGGGCCCCACAACCGGCCCTCTGGGGAAGCCCCGCAATCTGTTGTTGCCGCCGGTGCTGGGCCGGTGTCCGAGCCCCGTCACACGCCGGCTCCGGGGGGCACTGTGGGGGGAGTGGTGTCACAGGGTGGGCTTCCTCGGTCCCGGGAGCAGCCTGCGCTCCCTGCACGCATTGGCCGTCTGTAGTGGGGGTCTCCGGGGGTTCAAGCCGGCCGACCATCGACGCATCCTCCGGCCGCTGGGTCTCGCTGGGGGCGGCAGGACCTGGGAGCCCGGGGCCCCCCGTGTGAATCCCGTCGGTGTGGTTGGGGAATCCGGCCTGGGGCGGGGCGCCTTCGGCGGGCCAGAGCCCGCTGGGACCACGGCGGCGACGGGCGGGAGGCGAGGAGCGCGGGCCGGACACCGGGCGCTGTGCCCCCGCGCCAGGCAACACCTCAATCCCCGGGCCTCCTGCACAACTGCAAACAGCACACGATAAAAAGGGAAAAGTTACACAAACACAAACACACATCAGTCGCGCGCCCCCGCCCCCCCCCTCTGAAGGCGCTAACCCCTCGCGGGCGATGCTTCGAGGGCACAGTTCCCACAGCTGGAGTGGGGAAGGGGGGCTGAGATCGCAGCCCCCCTCCTGTCACTGGATGGTGATGGAGCCTGTACCATTCCCCCCTCGCCCCCCCCAACCCCTCGCCTCGCCTCGCGGGCCCGAGGACCACTGTACCAGCGGCACCAAGGCCCAGAAGTCAAGGTGTTTCTTGGTGTGTGGGAGGGTGGGGGGAGGGCAGGGGCTGAAAGACCTGCATTTATATAGCGCCTTTCACGACCACCGGACGTCTCAAAGCGCTTTACAGCCAATGAAGTACTTTTGGGAGTGTGGTCACTGTTGTAATGTGGGAAACGCGGCAACCAATTAGCGCACAGCAAGCTCCCACACACAGCAATGTGATAATGACCCGGATCATCTGGTTTTTTGTGTTATGTTGATTGAGGGAGAACTCCCCTGCTCTTCTTCGAAATAGTGGCCCCGGGATCTTTTACATCCACCCGAGGGGGCAGACGGGGCCTCGGTTTAACGTCTCATCCGAAAGATGACTCCTCCGACAGTGCGGCGCTCCCTCAGTACTGCCCCTCCGACAGTGCGGCGCTCCCTCAGTACTGCCCCTCCGACAGTGCAGCACTCCCTCCGTACTGCCCCTCCGACAGTGCAGCACTCCCTCAGTACTGCCCCTCCGACAGTGCGGGGCTCCCTCAGTACTGCCCCTCCGACAGTGCGGCATTCCCTCAGTACCGCCCCTCCGACAGTGCGGCACTCCCTCAGTACCGCCCCTCCGACAGTGCAGCACTCCCTCAGTACTGCCCCTCCGACAGTGCAGCACTCCCTCAGTACTGCCCCTCCGACAGTGCAGCACTCCCTCAGTACTGCCCCTCCGACAGTGCAGCGCTCCCTCAGTACCGCCCCTCCGACAGTGCGGCATTCCCTCAGTACCGCCCCTCCGACAGTGCAGCACTCCCTCAGTACCGCCCCTCCGACAGTGCAGCGCTCCCTCAGTACCGCCCCTCCGACAGTGCAGCACTCCCTCAGTACTGCCCCTCCGACAGTGCGGCACTCTCTCAGTACTGCCCCTCCGACAGTGCGGCGCTCCCTCAGTACTGCCCCTCCGACAGTGCGGCGCTCTCTCAGTACTGCCCCTCCGACAGTGCGGCACTCCCTCAGTACTGCCCCTCCGACAGTGCGGCGCTCCCTCAGTACCGCCCCTCCGACAGTGCGGCGCTCCCTCAGTACCGCCCCTCCAACAGTGCGGCGCTCCCTCAGTACTGCCCCTCCGACAGTGCGGCACTCCCTCAGTACTGCCCCTCCGACAGTGCGGCACTCCCTCAGTACCGCCCCTCCGACAGTGCGGCACTCCCTCAGTACTGCCCCTCCGACAGTGCGGCACTCCCTCAGCACTGCCCCTCCGACAGTGCGGCACTCCCTCAGTACTGCCCCTCCGACAGTGCAGCGCTCCCTCAGTACTGCCCCTCCGACAGTGCGGCGCTCCCTCAGTACCGCCCCTCCGACAGTGCGGCGCTCCCTCAGTACCGCCCCTCCAACAGTGCGGCACTCCCTCAGTACTGCCCCTCCGACAGTGCGGCACTCCCTCAGTACTGCCCCTCCGACAGTGCGGCACTCCCTCAGTACCGCCCCTCCGACAGTGCGGCACTCCCTCAGTACTGCCCCTCCGACAGTGCGGCACTCCCTCAGCACTGCCCCTCCGACAGTGCGGCGCTCCCTCAGTACAGCACCGGGAGTGTCAGCCTGGATTTTTTTGTGCTCAAGTCTCTGGAGTGGGACTTGAACCCACGACCTTCTGACTGAGAGGCGAGAGAGATGCTGCCCACTGAGCCACAGCTGACACTGTGACTGGAGTTGTGGCCCCTGGAGATCAGGGCTGGGACCCCCGGAGATACAGCACTGTACACTGAGAGTCCAGGACATGGAGTCCCACTCACCACCCCCCATCACCCCCACGGGCTCAGGGAGAGCACCCAGGGGCTGAAAAGGCTCCTTCCACAGCCTCAGACTGGGTGGGCCTCTCCCGATAATGTCAGTTGTCTTTTGCCTCTCCCTCCGAGAACCCACAGCCACACCTGGGGTGGGTGCTCGGACTGGGGGAGGGAGGGAGCTCAGAACCCCCCCCCCAGCGCCCCACGTACTATCAATTTCCAAAGCCCCCTGTAACAGGAAACCAACACACTCTCTCTGGTTTCCCCTTATCCGACTTCAGAAAGGACTGGGGGTGGTGAGGAATAATCTGCACTTAGACCAAAATCAGGCAACTCATTTGAAATCAGGCGTGTTTATTTTTTTACGCAGCGAGTTGTTGTGATCGGGAACGCGCTGCCTGAAAGGGCGGTGGGAGCAGATTCAATCGTGACTTTCAAACCGGGAATTGGATCAATACTGGGACAGGAGAAATGTGCCGGGGATGTGGGGAAAGAGCAGGGGGGAGTGGGACTGATTGGATCGCTCTGTCACAGAGCCGGCACAGCACGGGCTCGAGGGGCCCCAATGGGATCCTCCTGTGCTCACAACCTGTTCAGCGAATGTTCAGCCTGAAAGTAGCGAAAGAGCTGGGGCCACAACTGTGCAGGCACAGTACTCTCGTGTATTACAGCACTGGTATCTGTGGACAAAGAGCGATTCACTGACTGGGGCCGAGTGGGCCGGACTCGGACTCCAATCCCCCGATCGGTCAGTACCTGGTGCTGGTGTTGCCGGCGTGCTGAGAGAAATCGTAGGCTGAACTCAGAGACTGGCTCCTGGTCACGCTGGGCCACTCGCTCAGACCTGCCACAGAGGTGGTGCCTGGTAAAGTGGGGTCTTCTGAGAGCGGAGAGGGGGGCGGGGGAGAGAGAGAGAAAGAGACAGAGAGAGAGACAGAGGGAGAGAGAGAGAGACAGAGGGAGAGAGAGAAGAGAGAGACAGAGGGAGAGAGAGAAGAGAGAGACAGAGGGAGAGAGAGAGAGACAGAGGAGGAGAGAGAGAGAGACAGAGGGAGAGAGAGAGAGACAGAGGAGAGAGAGAGAGACAGAGGGAGAGAGAGAGAGACAGAGGGAGAGAGAGAGAGACAGAGGGAGAGAGAGAGAGACAGAGGGAGAGAGAGAGAAACAGAGGGAGAGAGAGAGACAGAGGGAGAGAGAGAGACAGAGGGAGAGACAGAGACAGAGGGAGAGAGAGAGACAGAGGGAGAGAGAGAGAGAGAGAGAGAGGGAGAGAGAGGGAGAGAGACAGAGAGAGAGACAGAGGGAGAGAGAGAGAGACGGAGACACACAGAGGGGAGAGAGAGAGAGACAGAGGGAGAGAGACAGAGAGAGAGAGAGAGACACACAGAGGAGAGAGAGAGAGAGAGACACAGAGGGAGAGAGAGAGAGACAGAGGGAGAGAGACAGAGAGAGAGAGGGGAGAGAGAGGGAGAGAGAGACACAGAGGGGAGAGAGAGAGAGACAGAGGAGAGAGACAGAGAGAGAGAGAGAGAGAGAGGGAGAGAGAGACACAGTGGGAGAGAGAGAGACACAGAGGGAGAGAGAGAGAGAGAGACAGAGAGAGAGAGACGGAGACACACAGAGGGGAGAGAGAGAGAGAGAGACAGAGAGAGAGAGACAGAGAGAGAGAGAGACAGAGAGAGAGAGAGAGAC